>NW_009607790.1:0-5256 GCF_000690535.1 Cariama cristata
AGCTTTTCACTTTTATTCCCTTGCTGACTAGCTAATAAAGAGAAGATAAAGTCTAGAAAACAAAAAGTTCTAACATATGAACAAAACATCTCTGATCTCCAGGAGAGAATCTATCTCAATGAATACATTCGTCACTCAATATATATCTTTTTTGAAACCTGTAATGAGAAGTATCCTCAGGGAAAAGTTTTCTCCCATTTTACTTGAGAATTGCACATTTTATCATTTGAGTATCCATTGGCCATATTAGAATTCAGACAAATATCTGGATATTTTAAATGTCTGCCTGAATGCTGAGATCATTTGTCAATGTCTTCACTGAACTGTTAGTCAGACAGAGTCGTGCACATTATTTGAGACAGAAAATGAACTGTTTGAGTTGCTATGGTTACAGCCATGGAGAAGATAAATTTGTTCAACCACTGTCTTTCTTGAGGGGGTGGGGTGGGGAAAGATAATTGAAAAACTAAAAGTTAATCCAGCACGTCAAGATAGCGTCAGAACTGAAACAAAGCTTTATGTATGCATTTTGTTGTATAGGTGAAAGATGCAATGTATCCATAAAAGTAAATAAATATTGATGGATGCTTCCATTACACACCCCTTCTCTAAATTTGTGCTGCAATTTATACCAGTCAGGTTGTGGTGACTGGGCTGGTTCAACCAACAGGATTTGTTAATTTGGACAGTTGTCTGATTTAGAATAGCATGATGACGTGGTGTTTTCCTCTCCCAGAGTTACTGCTAAGATTTTTGTTTCATAGAAATGCGGGACCACAGGATCATTTAGGTTGGAAGGGATCTCTTGAGATCATTTAGTTTAACCTCCCTGCTCGAAGTAAGGTCACCTACAGCAGGTTAGTAAGGACTGTGTCCATTTAGATTTTCGATGTTTCCAAAGATGGAGACTCCTTAACCTCTCTGGGCAATGTATTCCACTGCTTGACAACACTCACAGTGAAAAAAGTTCCCTTGTGTTGACATGGAATTTATGGGTTTTAAATTTGTGCTCATTGCCTCTTGTTCTTTCAGTAGGCACCACTGAAAAAAAAGCCTGGCTCTGTCTTCTTCATTCTCTCCTGCCAGGTATTTATACACAATGATAAGATCTCCTTGAGCCTTTTCTCCAGGTTAAACACTCCCAGCAGTCTCAGCCTCTCCTCATATGACAAATGCTCCAGTCCTGTCACCATCTTTGTGGCACTGAGCTGGATTTGATCCATTAAGTCCATATCTTTCTTCAACTTGGGAGGCCAGCACTAGACACAGTACTCCAGATACTGTCTCATCAGTGCTGAACAAACAGGAAGGATTACCTTTGTTGATAATCTGGCCAACACTCTAATGAAGCTCAGGATACTATTTGCCTTTTTTACTGTAAGAGTGCATTGTTGGCTCATGGTTAGCTAGGTGTCCACCAGGTCCCCAAAATTCTTCTCAGTAAATCTGCTCTCCAACCAGGTGGTCCCCTGGCTGAACAAGTGCCTGGGGTTATTAATTGCCAGGGCAGGACTTTGCTTTTCCATTTGTTGAACTTCATAAAATTCCTCTCTGCCCAACTCTCCAGCCTGTAATGGATCCTTCGAATGGCAACACATTCATATGGTCTATCAGCCATATGTTTTCTCAGTTTTATATCATCTGCAAACTGTCTGAGGGTGCACTCTGCTCCATCATCCAGGTTATCAATGAAGATGTTAAACAGTATTGGCCTCAGTATTGACCCCTAGGATACACCACTGATGACTCACATCCAACTGAACTTTGTGCCACTGCTCACAACCCTCTAGCTGCAGTCATTCAGCCAGTTTTCAATCCACCTCACAGCATGTATATCTAACCCATACTTTGTCAGCTTCTCTATGATATTATGGGAGACAGTGTGAAAGGGTTTACACTAAAGTTGAGGTAAACAACATCCACTACTCTCCCTTTGTCCATTAAGCTAGCCACATCATTGTAGAAAGCTATGAGGTTGGATAAGCATAATTTCCTCTTTGTAAATCCATACTGACTAATCCCTATCACCTTCTTTCCTTTCATGCGTTTGGAAATGTTTTCCAGAAGGAGTTTCTCCATTACCTTCCCAGGGACTGAGACAAGACCCCCTGACCTCTATTCCCTGGATATTTCTTTGGCCTTCTTGCATATAGGAGTGTCCTTTGCTCTCTTCCAGTCTTCTGGAACCTCTTCCAGTTGCTATGACTGTTCAAAGATAATCAAGAGTGGTCTCACAATGACTTCAGCCACCTCCCTCAGCACTTGTGGATGCATTCTGTCAGTGCCCATGGACTTGCATGTGTCCAGTTTGTTTTAGTGCTCCCTGATCTGGTCCCACTACACTGAGGGTAAGTTTTCCTTGTTCCAGACTTTTCTTCTGGTCTCTGGATCCTGTAGTTCCTGAAGGCCAGTTTTACTAGTAAAGGCTTAGGCAAAGAAGGCACTGAGTACCTGACCATGTAATTTCTCACCAGTTCCCCTGGTGTTTTCAGCAGCAGTTCCAGATTTTCCTGAATCTTCCTTCTGCTGTTCATGTACTTGTAGAATCTTTTCTTGCTACCCTTCACATCCCTTGCCAGATTTAACTCTAGCTGGCTAGAAAAGCCAAGGAAACTTTTCTAACCTTATCGCTGCAACTTCTCTTTGGTCATGTCTCCCTGCTTCCAGCTCTTATGCAGTTCCTTTTTAGATCTGAATTCAGTTTGGAGCTTTTTGCTCATCCAGACATGTCTCTTTCCTCCTTTTCTTGATTTCCTAGTTCTTGGGAGCTTGGAGGAGGTTATCCCTAAATATCAACAAGCTCTCCTGGACCCACTGTTCTTTCCAGGGATTCTTCCAAGCAGATCTCTGAAAATGTTGAAGTCTGCTCTCCTGAAGTCCAGGGTTGTGATCCTGCTTTTTGCCTTGTTCTCTGCTCTTTGAGTCCTGAATTCTACTGTCTCATACTCACTGTAGCCAAAGCTCCTGCTGACTTCCATAATTCTGACCAGTTCTTCCTTTGTCCAGGTCTAGCCATACACCTCTATTTGTTGGCTCATCTGTCATCTGGTTTCAATTCAGTGAGTAGGATGAGGTATCAACTCAAAAAGCCAGAGTCCCAGATCTATCCGCTCATGACTGAATGTTCTAATTACTAAGAAACATGATTCTATTTCTCAGCTTCATGCAAGTGAAAGGGATAGACAAGCAGGCATTCACTTCCTCCTTAAAATTGTTTTCATTTAAGCAGTATGCTTCTGAGACACATGAGAGACTGTGTAAATGAAGGATGAAGAAGGTCTTGAAATATCTGTGCTGCTTTCCAAGGTTTTTTTTTGTGCTCTAATCTATGTGCTAGTGATAACCCAGCTGCTCAAGTTAAGCTGCATGTAGCCCAAGTGAGGCTTCTGCTCGTATTCCTGGTATTAGGACCCCAGGATATCCAGGTCCCTAACTGTGGGAAGAAGAAAGTTAACAGGAATTTCCAAATCCCACATTGTGTTTTGTTTTCACTCAGTCCAGAAGAAAGTCACAGTAATCTCCTTAGTAGCCATTCAGCATTCCATTTTCCTGGACAGTCCTTGGCACATCTTTGGTATATAATCAGTCTAGGGAGTTTGACAATCTGGTACCGTTAATCTAATGTGAAACAGGGGGTGGTCTGACCACTTTCCCTTACTACACATACAGATAAAAGTCACCTTGGCTACTTTCTTAACTTAGTGACCTTTAGCATATCCTGAGCATATCTGTCTGAACCCTTAAGATTACAGCAGAGGTAAGACAGGAGCTAGCTGTCTACCAAGTCATTGAAGAAAAGGCTGAATGAATGCAGACACCTGAATTCAAGCTCATAAGAAATACTTAAGTCCTCCAAGAAACACCTCCTGCATTTCAAACAACTGTAGGACTAACCAGTAATGGAGAGAAGAGTTTACAGATCATTCCCTCAAAACTCAGATAGTATCGCTCCTTCTCTTAGTTGCTATCTTTTGTTTTAATACCTGGAAATACAAACTTACCAAAGACATGAATAAAGTTTGGGTTCAGTTTTCTGCTGGGAGGTCTTTTCTGATGTCAACAGAGGTGCTAGTAACTTACAGCAGAGAAATGAGGTCATTATTAGGTCTATCATAACCTATAACAACTGATTTATATCACTATATTTATACATTATTTTTTACTTTTATTCCTCCCTGTGAATTATTTATGAACCAGTCCAGAAATCTTATAATGCCAGTGTCATTTGTAGACATCCTCCAGTAGATTACTATGTAACCTGATTTCATGAGTATTTTTTGCATGATGTTCACCACTGGTCTTTCTGATTGCTGATACCCCATAGCTGCCAGCTTATGATTACCTTTCTGAGAAAAAGCAACAATTTCCCACACCATAAAGGCTGAAAAGTTTCCAATGTTACTCTGATCTGCTAAGCACACTAAAAGTTTTTGGCACTGTGAGAGAAAGTCTTGGAGCTGAGTAATAACTGTAATTGGTAATGTTCATTAAACTTGTTGAATTTACAAAAAAAAGATATTGCTGAGAGATCTATGGTTGTCAAAACATTCCTAAACTCTGAATCATAGAATCATAGAATCCTTATGGTTGCATGAGACCTCAAAGATCATCAAGTCCAACCTTCTACTCCATGCCACTATGCCCACTAAACTCACTAAACCATGTCTTGAAGTGCCACATCTAAACGTTTTTTGAACACCTCCAGGGATGGTGACTCCACCATCTCCCTGGGGAGCCGTTCCAATGCTTAATGACTCTTACAGTGAAGAAGTTCTTCCTAATATCTGACCTGAACCTCCCCTAGTGCAACTTGAGACTGTTTCCTCTTGTCCTATCGCTAGTTACCAGGGAGAAGAGACTGACCCCCACCTTGCTACAACCTCTTTTCAGGTAGTTGTAGAGGGCGATAAGGTCTCCCCTCAGCCTCCTTTTCTCCAGGCTGAACAACGCCTGCTCCTTCAGCCGCTCGTCATAAGACGTGCTCCAGGCCCTTCACCAGCTTTGCTGCTCTTCTCCGGACACACTTCAGCACCTCAATGTCTTTCTTGTAGTGAGGGGCCCAAAGCTGAACACAGTGCTCGAGGTGTGGCCTCACCAGTGCAGAGTACAAAGAGATGATCACTTCTCTACTCCTGCTGGTCACACTATTCCTGATACAGGCCAGGATGCTGTTGGCCTTCTTGACCACCGGGGCACACTGCTGGCTCATGTTCAGCCAGCTGTCTACCAACACCCCCAGGTCTTTCTCCGCCCCGG
>NW_009607790.1:5840-20000 GCF_000690535.1 Cariama cristata
CATGCCTTGTGATCTCACTCAGGATGATGTGCTCCATCATCTTCCCTGGTACCGAGGTCAGGCTGACAGGCATGTAGTTCCCCGGATCCTCCTTCTGGCCCTTCTTGTAGGTGGGCGTCAAATTGGCTAGCCTCCAGTTGTCTGGGACTGGAATAAGCACCAGAATAAATTTGTGATCTTACTTCACTATTTCCCTGCCCTTTTGGAGATCATATTAACTTACACCAGGAACTGTATTTGTGGTGAACTATACCCATGCGGTGATTAATACCAGGGTTTGATTGTCTCTGGTCTATTCATTTGAATTAGGTTTTGTAAGAGATTTAATGACCAAGAGAGTTTTAAGAAAAAAAACTCTTAGAACTAAATTTATATTAACAAAAACCTTCTTACAGAAAGCAGGATTATGATTAGCCAAATCTAAATTAAAACCTAGAGCCCCTTTTCCTACCAGTACCAATGCTTTTAATTTATTTCTTAGGAAGGATTATGTAAGATATCAGATAAAATTAGATCAGACACATTTCCCCTCCACACAGATACAGGATGATAATAACTTTGGTAAAAATCATCTTCAGCACAAAAATCTTTTGGGGCACGGCACAGCTCAAGAGTGGCAGGGGCTCCCTGTGGCAGGGGCTGGGGAGGGCAGAGCCCAGCAGCCAGGGCCCATCCCCCCGCCCCAGCCAGGAGCAGGGCAGCTGGGGGGCACCAGGGCTTGCAAATAACTCACAGAGTTATTTAAATGCTGTAGCTTTCCAGAGGCTTATTTGAGGGGATGTAGAGCTCAATCACGGGCAGAGAACTGTGCGCATGGCACGAGGGACTTGAGGCTGGGTGGGTAAGCTCAGGCTTACCATGAGGAGCCCTGGAGGCCAGGCGGGATGTGGGGGTGACCGTCACCATGTATGAGCAGATACTCCTGCCATAGGGTCTGCACATGCTTTCTCTTCAGAGACTCCTCTGAAAGGCTGTTTTAATCAGCCATAAACCAGTTCTTCTCCAGACTCTAAATACAAAGTGCCAGAGCTGGATAAAAACTTCAAACAATGTCCTTTTACTTTACTTCAGAAGATTTTTCTTGTTTTGGTGTTATTTTCAGGTATGAAAATAAAACCAACATGCTGTCATTTTTATGAGACTGCATTCCTATCACAAGTAAAAAGTCATATTAATACAATTATTTCATTTTCCAGTTCACTGGCCCATAAAGTGGCTTATTGCATTTGGGTATTTAATACAAACACAGAAAAGTATTTACTTTGATATATTTTAATTCTATCAAGAGTTGTGGTGACATTTTAACAATAAGAACTAGCAAATGGGTTATTCAGGTCATTAGCCTTTCCCTTCCAAATCCAGCCCAGGTGAGACCACATAATGTCCAAACCAGTTTTTATCTAGGGATTGATGTCCAATAATCTACAGAAGATTCCTATTTGGAAACCCCTTGTTACCTGGAAAGCCTAGGAGATGCCATCATTACTGGTGACAGATGCCGAGTGGGTACACAGGACTGACAGATGTCCCTCTCCTGTTATTCAGCTTGGGGAGCTTTCTCTGTTCTGCCCAGACTGAGCCGCATCTGTCCAGTGAGCTGCAGAACAGTCACTGATGTCGTGATGGTTGCACTCCCCTAGCTATTCTGACACCCCAGCCCCCCCAGCTATCCTTTTGGTAAAATAAGAGCACTTATAGTAGTCAGAACTAGCAAAAGCAAGGGATTGAACACAGTTTTTCTAAAATCAGTGGGTCAGAAATCATGGCCTTTCACATGTTAAGAAGTGATACATGGGTACTGTTGTGCATTACTGTACATGTGGTCTGTTCCCTCGCCCCCACTCCCAACATATTTAGCCCTCCTTGAACTCAAATGTTTCTGTTAAATTTTGTGAAAGTGACACTCTTCACAACTAAGTACGAAATGGAGGTGTCTGTAAAATCATTGCCATATCCAGTTTGGTTTCTTTCAAATAAAATACTGAAACTGAAGAGGTTGAGAGAAGGTGCATTTCCCTATAATCTTGTAATCTGTTGACAGTGCACATAGATGTGTAAAGGTCTTTTTTTTTTATCTGAACTTTATTTTAATACACAGATACAAAGGTAAAGAGAATAGTCCCTCAGTTGCTGAAATGCAGAACTCATGAGTAGAGGTAAACTGAAAGAGGCCTGAGCAAAAAGAATCAGATGAGATTGTCTCAGTTTATAAGCCTCTAGCCCTGTATTATCACATCAGAGTATGCAGTGAAGGGATGGCAATGAAATGTGGCACCATCCTCTTCTTTTGGACCTCCTGTGATGATTCTAGATGCCCCAGAATAATTAAATCAGGATTGTTTATTTTCAAATTACACAGCAACATATATCCTAATTGTCGGCTGTGAGGCAACCCGTTCACCTTTTCTTAAGTGTTCTGACAGTCTCATTAAAAAGTTGACTATTGTATGTCTGTGTATATATGTAAATCCGACATAAAAAGAACTTCCTACCAGCCACTGTGTGTCTGATGGGTTGACAAAAATAATGTGTTCATACATATAAAGCCGAAGAACCGATCTCCTGATTCAATACAGTGAGTATTTCTCCATTTAATTTGAAAAATGGGAGCAACTCTTCATGGGAAAGGTTTGGAATGGGAGGCTGAATGTGTAATCATCCAGGCTTTCAGATACACTAGTCATTAGCATTGCTTAAAATTAAAGCTAGCATGAAATCAAACCGATAGTAGAACTGTGGCTCCCTTTCCCCCTCAAATCTTTTTACCTGTGTCAAAAGCAATTTCAGAAACTAAACAAGAGTAAAGCTTTTTTAATATAGTTCTTCTGTTTGTAAACAGTTTTTACACAAATCATCAATATTAGACTCATTGATGAAACCCAAGATTTGTGTTCAATTGCAGTGTAAGAAGAAAATACTGTACATAGATTCCCCAAACTGATCCTCCTCCCCATTTAAACAACCTTCTCTCTCCCCTACTGCATTTATTTTACATCCACTTGATTTGCAGAATGACTTTTTAATTTTGTCTACTTAGCTCTCATCTCTTTTTTGTATGCTGTTTCTCTACTGTAAGAGGAGCAAGATTCTCTGTAAAGTCTAGCCATTGTCAGGGAAATCAAATCAAGACAGAATAAACTAGGATGAAAGATTAATTTGGGAGATTAGTTCTCCTTCTAACAAAAAACCCCGCAACAAAATCAAAACTCAATCAAAACAAAAAACAAAATTCAAAAAGCAAAACAAACAAACAAACAAACACACAAAAAAACCCAACAAAAACCTCCAAACACATTTATGTTCAACTCGACTTTGAGAGCACTTGATTTCAGTTGATGAGTCACAGCTGGGCCGGTTGGCACAGGTCTTCTTAAGTTAATGATACCGGTCAGCTGGTACCACCTAAGGAGCTAGTTTCTGGTACATGAGTGTAGCGACTGATTTCTGGCTGTAGTAGAGGTGAGTCTCAAATTAAAATGTCTAGCTGAACCAAGAAAATGACTAAGAAAATGAGAAAGATCTTTCATATTATTTTTGTTATCTGTTTCTTTATTGCAAATGCTAATTGTCAAAAAATGATTAGGCGTTTCTTAAACTTGTCTTTGCTACAATGGATTTTTGACATTTTCATAGTTCATCAAGACAGCCTGGGACCATGTTAATAGCTTGGATAGACAGAGAACTGGTATTAAAGGAAATTTAGAAATTGTTGGTACTTTTGCAAAAAACACATCTCAGAAGTCAAAAGTATCTAAATTCAAACACTGCAGCATATTTTAATAACTGGAGGATAAACAACATCTTAGGCTGCTGAGTTAATGAAATTAGGCCTTTAGGCAGAAGTCATTTGAAGTTTCCTTTGCCATCTACATGCTAATTCTTCATTTATTTTCTAATTTTTTTTTTCAAATATGTGATGATTTTTACAGCAAAGTAATACATAAAGAAATGAATGGCTCTGATGGCTGATTAAATAATGAAGCACTTAATCATTTACAAAAGGCTGTTCATTATACTACAGCATAGGACAACAAAGAACATAGATACATTTGAGCAATTTATTCAAAGAAGTAACTGATCGAAAACATGTCCTAATACTGTTCCCACTTGGCTCTTGTGATCTTTAACATTGGTTTCATTCACTCACTACTTATCACAATTAAATGAATTGCAGATGTTTTGTTAGTATACAGATGGCCGGATAACCACATGACTTTGACATCATTTTCCCACCTTTCTATTACTTGGGAGGTATAGAAAAAAGGATTAGGGTTTGAAAGAGGTTTATTTTTTTTTTTTTTTTAGACATCCTGCAGAGATAGGGTCTTAGCTTTCTATTACTCAACAGTGTTATCAAGGACTAACCGGAGGAAAATAGAAAGGTTTGCTGTTAAAACTTTTAAAGATGACAACAGAGTGGCAGATTTGTAAATGTTATTGGTGATATGTAATGATTACTAAGCAGTCTGGGAAGGCAGGGACATTTATGATCTGCCTATATGAAGTCATACTGAAAAGTTTATCAGGGTTTTGAATGTCTGTAAAAGGAGATATGGTGGGCTACGTGCTACAATAAAAAAAATGAAGCTTTGTTGAGACTGTTAGAAAGCTGGATGTCCGTGTTTTAAACTTCCTTGGGAAAGAAAGGACAAATTCCACAAAAAGAGAACAACAACATTCAATAATCCTTTGGTAAGGTATATTTTTCCAGTCAACTCACCTTTCTAAGAGGAGTGTCCATAAGGTGCTATACAGGAAAAAAGAGAAGTGCCTCTGATCTTATTTGAAAATGGAAAAAAATTGCACAGCAAAATCTGGATTTAGAAATCTTCAAAGAAGTAGTAAGAGAAATACTTTTTACGATGCTGAGTGTGCTTCTGGTTTAACAATATATATGGCATGATTTTTTCACTGTAAGAGGCAAAACTCACATTGACTTAAATTCCATCAAGATCTGGTCTGGTAATTCTGGTCAGTTTTCCACCCCTTCTGTCTCCAGAGTTGAGCATTTTACCCTCATTTCTTGATTTATAGTCTACATTCTTTGCAAATTAACACTGACTGAGCATCAGAAAAGTCAATGTTTCACATCAAATAAGAATATAGATATGTAAGTGTTTATTTAAATTTTAGTCCATCCCCTTGGGATGGAAAAGATTGTTTTCTAGAAATGTTTATTTCCAGAAATCATCATCATGTCAAAGCCTAGGTTCAAGAAAGCTTTAGAAACTGCAAGACCCCAAGAGATGTCCCTTGGTAAATTCTTGCTTTTACCCCTCTCAGAGGCTCATAAAATTTTCTGGCTATGAACATAGCTTATTGCCATTACACAGGGACAATGAGACAGTATTCCCACCCAAACTGTCCTTGGCAGCTAGTCCTACTTTCTTGAAGGTGGGTGGAGAGAAGCTTGAAGGGAGGGGAGAGGCTATGGATTTGAACTGCATAAGCACCCAAGGAAGCAGAACCACTCTTTAGTAAGGCTAAGCAACCACTTTAACAAAGTGGTGGGTGCTGTTATAACCACTTGGAAAAGTGATCACACTGCTGTTTATGAGAGGCTCAGATTGCTGTGGAGTTTCATAGTATGCTCTGCTGTGTATATAGTGAGCATCTAGCAGAATATTTTCCTTTGGGGAAACTTATGCTAAAGAATGTCTTGATTCTTTATCAGGATGGGACAGATGGGGCAAAGAGCTGTGCACACCGATAATGCTATGTGTGCTTAGATACATAACTCTCAAGTGAAACATGGAGAAGCCCTGTAACTTCAAGTTTTCCTAAAGCTGCTCTTAAGAAAAACGGTTGCTGGACACAGGGGTTCTTTTCTGGTTTTGGCAAACCAGCATCTTGGCTGGTTTTGGACACTTGAAATCTATTCTTTGACTGTTCACCTGAAGATGTGTTGCTTTAAATACAACTCTGGATTCAGCTGCAAGCAGAACATGAGGGGGTGTGTAATGACTCCATTAGTCTTTTACTGCTGCCATGTAAGAACCCCAAAATCTCAAATGAACTTGGAGAAGTATTCCCAATGTATTACAGTGCTTTCAGCACATTTCCCCTTGGAAAAAAAACATCAAGCAACAACACAGTCTTTGTGCCATATCACAAAAGATACGGTGATCGGCGTCTATAGTGGGAAGGTTTGCAGTGCTATGAAAAAGCCGGTGAAAAAATTGTTTGGAAATAGAAGGTATGGTAAAATAATATGCTGTGCAATGAAATCTCCATCCTTGTCTAGGTGAGATATGGATTTCTGGTCCAGGAATGGATTTTTTTTATTATTACTTATTTTATTTTAGCTATAGTTACATGGGGACTTTTCCTTAGTTTTCAGGCAATCCTTTACTTGTGTAAAGCTTAGGTTGTGGATAGAAACCTTTACTCATGTCTATTATGCAGCATACCTACCATAAAATCCTGACTACGGACAGAAAACTACAAAATACAGCTCAAAAATGTAGGTATTGTAGAGAATGTGTCTCTTGGTCAATTTTTTCGTATGAAAGAATGGTGGAGGAAAGACACACTATGAGTAAGTATTCCACAAAAAAGGCTTGTGAAAACAGTTGCCTTCCTGTCTATGCATTTTTTAAAAGAAAATTAATCAGGTTTGGGGTTTTGTTTGTTTGTTTGTTTGTTTGTTTTTGTTTTTGTTTTTTTTTTTTTTAAGACAGAGAGCCAAAAATTAAAAAAAAAATAACATGCTAGAAGATTGTTTCTTTTGATTTTAAACAGGTTTCTGGGAGAAAAGAGACCTTATTTTAAATAATCACAAGCTTGCATCAACTTTTGACCCTGTTGTATAAATTCTACAAAAATGCTTAAGTTTGCATACTACCAATAAAGTACTTCATGAGAAAAAAGTTACAAAGATAACAGGAGAGGAACTATAAATGGTGGAATGAAGTAGTGAGGAAAACATAGTTTCACAACTATGGCAAAAAAAGAAAAGTCTTGGTGCAATTCAGTTAAAAGTTCAGGACACACACATTCAGAGGAATCAGCGAGAACCTCAATTAGCAACTTCTTTTTCAAGAGACACATGATCTAAAGAGATGTACTCTGTGGAAAAGCCAAGATGGAACAAGGATCTACAACTACCATGTGATATCTGATGGGACTCCTTCTATTATTACTTTGTAGAAAATACTTTTTTATGATCGAGTTTTAACTCATGTTTTTATTCTAAGGCCTTCTGCTTCTGATGTTATGAAGCAATGCAGCTAGCTTTACAGCAATTTACATCTGTTGCCTCATATAGTTTATTCAAAATTTCTCATATGGGCCATGCTGCAGGAATAGGAAGATTTTACTTGATAATTTAGGAATTCATTGAAGCTGCTAATAATTTATTAGTTTGTATTCATGATTGTTAGAATAGGTAAGCTGTCAGTCCAAAAAGGAATCAGACCATATTTTTGAAGCATGAACGATCATTTTTCCTAGGGTAATAGGCTCTCTTTGGTGAAAGAAATTGTGGATTATTATTAGTTTGTATGGCAGAAAATTGCAAATGCAAAAGAAAATAAATATATTCTTCCATTACTAGATCTTAGAATTGCCTATAGGGTTGGAGGGTCTAAGACAAGATTGCTTATGACTTGGAGGCTCTAAGTCCATTTAATAGGGAGCTATTAATAGAACAGAGGAGTTAAACTATATAATCAGATCAATGTTCTTGGTCAGCTGACAAAAACGCTGTTCGTTTCTGGTACATATTTAATAATCATCAATATCTTTGGCTAGTGAGTTTATAACTTTTTTTCCTTATGAGACATAATTGGCTGTGATAGAATAAATACCTACTTGAAAAACACCCTCAAGGAAGACTGTAAATATACTCAATTCTGTAAAGCAAAAATCTGAGGTCTGACTTGTCAGAAGATGTTGCAGTACACTAAATAATATGGATATATTTCAACCAAATGAAGCTAAAGTAACTTTTTTTTGAGGACACAAAACTTTTAAACATGACTGTAATACTCAACCCAGCCAGGCAGATCTGCAGTAACCTACAGAAATTTTGTGGGATTCTGTAGAAAAGAAGAAGATAACTATATGTGGATAATTTTCACAATTTCACATGTTAGATTGTTTGCTCATTTGCCTACTTGCTTTTTGGTCTTTGTGTCTGTGAAAAGCATATCGGGTACAACCACAGAGAAGGAAACTCTCCTTAGACTTGCAGCACATGCAGTGCCTCAGCCATACAAATTCAGTCAGATGTCCTTGCTTTCTGTTCCTAGAATCAAATCTAGTCCTCCATCTTGCATAGTCAAGCCTCATTACTCCTACTGGCAAGAGGATCCTTTGATGAGGAGCATGCCCCTCCTCTACCAAATGGAAACAAAATATGGTATAAAAATAGTCCATAGGATCATTCAGGTTGGAAAGGAAAGATCATTTTCTTAAACTAGGCTTACTTTTTTTTTTTTTTTTTTTTTTTTTTTTTTCCCCCCGTAACTCCTCTTTAATCCTAAAAAAGAAAACTGGTGAGGTTTTTTGTCTGAAAAAAAAAAAAAAAAAAAAAGCCTTTCCTTGCTTTTGCTTTTTGTCATTATAGTTCTCAAAACCAAGGGGAGGAAAAAAAAAAAGTGCAGAATCTGTCCTAGGTATATTAAAAAAATATTCAGAGTGCTATTTGGTTATCTTAATGCTTATTTATGCTTTATGCAGAAGTGTTGCCCATTTATGAGTTGGAGATATCCTTAAGAATGACTGACTTATGGAAATGTATAACTGAATTGGAAATTAATACAGCATTTCTGAAGCAGCAGACTTTCCTCTAGTTCAGGCTAGGTCATTGTGATGGTCTGTGCAGCCTTCAATGGAAACCTTGTGGATTTTCAGTTTGGTTTTGCTGGGAGGATCTTTTATTTATTTATTTTCACTCCTGCCACCGGTCCTACTCTCACTGAGCTGGTAACTTCCTATCATCATCAGTGAATCCAATAGTAACAGCACCTTTGTTTGTCATATCTGACAGAAAGAGATACGCTTGATCTGTTTCTACCTGTGTCATCTGTCAATCACAGTCCCTACAACATGACTTGCCTTTCATTTTGGTGAAATTCCCTAGTCTATCCTCTTGGATTGGGAGTAAACAGACTCCGTTCAGTTAGGCAATCGTGCTACACACAGGATAGTATTGGTATCTGAATTAGTCATCAAGGAAAGATTGTCAGAACATGATCATAAACTCTTTCCTAATTAGATCATATTTCCTAGGGGGAAAAAAAAAAAACCAACAAAACGCACACACACACACACAAAAAACCAACCAACCAACCAAACAAACAAAACCTGGAAACACCAAACAAAAAGACCTGAGCAAAAAAACTCCAAAAAACCAGCAGGTAGTCTCTCTCCCCAGTTTCTTTCTGTGGAATCTCTCTGCTGTTCAGTCACTGCTGAATGTTGCACTGGAAAGATGTTTCACTTAATACAATGAAGCCACATGTAGACAGATAGTCCTCCCTTGTTTGACCATGTAACTGTGTCCTTGATCATGCTTATCCAAAACTAGTATTAGCCCAATACTTCACATATTTATTTCAGTCTATGTAGCTAACATTTTACTGATGATTTTCTGAATCTCCAGCTTAAGCTAAGAATCTCATTTAAGAAGTCTGGAAGGATCTGATTTTAAAAAGTGCCTTCAAAAGTTTTGAAATGAATGCCTGAAGTTAGCTGTGCAAAAAATTAATGAGATGAAAAGTTCCCTGAAAAGCTTCAGTCTGTGTTTACAGACCATATTCCAGAGTTTTAGAAAAGAAAGTCAAGATCAGGTGTGCTGGGAACTACTCTTCCATGTTCCAATGCTGCATTTTCATTATCTTCAAGCACAGACATGCAAGACAAGCATGTCTGGCCTAATGTGATTTTGGAAGAGTGAAAAGTCCCAACGGAGCAACAGTTCAGTGCAGATACTGTTGCTAGCTTCTCAAATTCCTGGATTATGCTACTTCTGGTTGTTACACATGTGTGGATCAGAGATCAGAGCTTACCCATTGTGAAAAGCCATTTTACACCCATATAAAAGAGCTTATTTCACAAATGAACAAGCCAAAGGTTTCTCTTATTTGAATATCTGAATGAGATCCAAAACAGATTTAATTGAATATTCATTTCACATAGCTTTAGCCAACTGAATTGCTTAAATTAATTGATCCCATGAGTAACAGTGTATGTATATGGATACTTAATGAATGAATTGACAGTAGCCTTCAGCAGTGTCCTGCATAAAGTGGCAACAGGGTGATGAGAGACCAATTTGTACCCTAACACAACAGTTTTACAATGTAGTATCTGAGTTGTGGAAGTAAAACATGAAACTTGCCTTTCACAAGCTGTCAAGAGGTTGTCTTCTTTGCCCACTGAGGCACCAAGGTGCTGCCATTCCCATATGGATCATCCCCTGCCATGTAGATCCACGTTCTTCCAGGTACACTTTAAGCATCCCAGTGGGATTTAAAAACACCTTCTCATTCACTTACTGTCAGCATACTTCTGAGCTTCTGTCTTCCTACAGATATTTGAAGCCCCCACCATGGAGCACTGCAGCAGTGTCCCAGTCCAAGAGTTATTACTTTTTGCAAGGGGTGCATGAAAATGCATTTCTGAACACTTTCTGCTCTCATCAGTCTTAAGCGTCTTCTATCTCTTCAGGTTAACTAGACTTCTCAGTTGATTGCAACCCAATAGGTCTAAATAAAGACCTTAATCTTCCTCTGCCTCATGGGAGAAAGGAAGGGGATATACTTCATGGTAGTGCTGTTCTTCAGACTACGTGATTCTTGTCTTTTTGTTGTTGCTGCAAAATCTACAGGGCAGAAGATACGAAGAGCTTTCAAAAGAGTGGAAAAACCTTCCCCTAAACATTCCTCATTTACTCCTGTAGTGGATTGGCCTTGGCCAGCTGCCAGACACTGACCTAACCACTTGCCCCTCCTCCTCCTCCAACAGGACAGGGGGAGAAAATACAATGAAAAAGATCCTGGATTAAGGTAACTACAGGGAGATCACTCACCAGTTGCCATCATGGGCAAAACAGATTCAGCCTGGGGAAAATTAATGTAATATGTTACTAGTTAAAATAGTTTTGGATAGTGAGAAACAAAGACAAATTAAAACAGCACCTTCTCCTGCCTTTTCTTCCCCAGGCTCAACTTCACTCCCTTTTTCCCAACTCCTTTACCTCCTCTCCTTCCCTGGGTGGTAGAGGGAGATGGAGAATAGGGGTGTGGAGTCAGTCTATAATTGCTCCTCTCTGCAGCTCCTTCCTCCTCACACGTTTCACTTGCTCCAGTGTGAGTTCCCCACAAGCTGCAGTTCCTTCCAGAAATATCTACCTGCTCCAGAGCGGGGTCAGCCATGGGCTGCAAGGTAGATATCTGCTCCATAGTCCTCTGCATGTCCTGCAGTGCAACCTCTGCTTTGGTACCTGGAGTACATCTTCCTGCCCCTCTTTCTTTACTGGTCTTGTGTGGCAGACAGATAAGCAGGTGTTTGCCTTTAACATTTTTGGTGCATAAGATGTGAGAACTAGACAACGGTTTCCAGCCTTGTGAAGAACTGGACAACTGCTAAGGGCGTATGTGCAGGGTGCTAATTCATTGAACTTGGCGAGGGTCTCGTCTGATGTGACCCCCAAAACAGTCTCCCTGTGACCACCCAAGACACACTGAGCCTACACTGAGCTGGACCACGTCCACCCTCACACGGCATCACACCCACCATGCATATGCATGAAGTTTCCTGGAACTGGGTGGAGATTTTGGGACTTGAACTGCATAAAAAGGGTAACATCAGAAGCTGGGGTGGGACCCACACTTCCAAGACACTGGAAGAAAGAGGACCAACAGGACACTGCTGGATCCATGGGTGGTGAAATCTTCTTTATCTGTCTCTGTGTCTTTTTCTCTCTCTCTTTCTCTCTCCTCCTCTCTTTCTTTTTATAACCAGTTCTAAGTAAAACATGTGGCACAGGACTTGTTCATCAAATTACATCATCCAGGTCAGTAGATGTCATTGAGTTATTGTATCTACACACACACCTTGTATTTTGTATTAATAAATCATAAAACCAGTTGGCTGGTGTCATTTCACCTTAGTTCCATCTGAGGGAATTACAAACTTGGTCACTGGGGAGGAAGGTCATCCTAACGAGCTCCTTTTGGGTCACAACACCTTGGTGTTTGCAGGGTTGCTCCTCACACCCTTTTTTTTTCCCCTTGATCCTCACTCTGTTGTTTGGCATGTTGGCCTTTCTTAAAGACAATTTCACAGAGGTACCACTTCTCAGTGCCATGTGGTTGATGGCATCAGCTGTGTCCTTTGGAGGGTCCATTTTAAAGCTGGCTGTAACTGGCTGGAATGGGCTCTGTATGGCTTGGGGCAGCCCCTGGCCTCTTTTCACAGAGGCCACCCCTGCAGCTCCCCACTGCCAGCACCTGGGCACAGATACCCAGCTCAGCCTGACTGACTTTCTGTCTGTCGTGTGTTGCCCTACTTGCAGCAAATGTAACAGTAGTCTCTTGTTTTGAGAGAATATTGGTATACTCCTCTAGGAGACTGACTGTTTCTAAAACCAGACACAGGGACATGCTTGTGATCACTCAGAAATGCTGACTGTAGAAATAGATAGATTTTTGACATAATTGTTTGAAGAACCAGCAACTGAATGTGAAAATGAAGTGAGACAGACAAATACATAGGATATGAACTCTGGGAAGATGTACCTAAAGGAGTCATAAGATACACACAGTCTGTGGCTCTGGAAGGAACTAGCAGAGCGAGCAAGTGCTTTAGTTGGCTGATAGAGGTTCAGAGCTGCCAGCAACTCTTGTGTCTCTTGTTGGTTTTTTTTTTTTCTCCTGTTGGATTTTAAGCATTTATTGTAAATATAAAACTTCAAATTTAAAAATAGTTGGCTGTATTTTCAGTTTCCCTTGTAACTTTATTTCTTTTTAACTCCTTGATAATGACATTTCTCCTTTGTAAATTCATGCTGACTACTCCCACCCACTTCCTTGTCCTTCATGTGTTTGGAAATATTTATCAGGACTATTTGCCCCTACACTTTCTCTGGAATTGGTGTGAGGTTGACTGGTTTGTTGTAGTTCCCCAGATCTTGACAGTGGGAGTGATTTTTTCTTTCTCCCAGTCTTCAGGAACCTCCTCCATCTCCACAATCTGTCAAAGACAAACAAAAGTAGCTTCACAATGACATGGTACAGCTCCCTCAGCACTTGTGAGTGCATCCTGTCAGCTCCCTGGATGTGTGTAATTTCATTTTTGTTAAATGTTCCCTAACCTGATCACCACCCACTAATGGTAAGCCTTCATTGCTTCAGATTTTCCATGCATATCAGTTCCAACTAAAGCAAATGTATTTCTAAACCAAACACTTCTTGCAGTTTTCTACTAGCCGGTTCAGGAGGTGTCTACTCAGATGTTTGGGTTTTGTGGATTCCAATATTAGGCATATAAGTCTTACCCTATCGACCTAAATCTGTAGAGACCAGTTGAGCATCATAGGTTTCCATAGACATGTTGGCACTTTTACATCCCGGTTGCATGACTGTGCTTTGCTGGATTTGCACAGTGTGGGGAATGCAAAGGCCAATCCTATGTTACACTCCTCTGGTGAAAGACATCAAAATCATCCGATCACCTGACTCACTCATGAGGTGGATCCATTTCCACAGATCAGTACAGCTTATGGAAACACTCAGAAAGAAACTAATTATGATGAGACAACTTTTTCTGTTAAGAAAAATCAGAAGTTAGGGTGGGGGTTTTTTGTTAGCTACCTGGGTTTTTTTTGTACCACACCCTCCCTGTTGCAGCCTGCTGTGTCCAAGCTGGGGCTACCACTCAGCAGCTGGAACTGCCTTTCAGCTTAACTTGAGGACGCTCAGCTCCTGGCGACAAGAGACTGCACATAAACCATCTATGCTGGGGGAAGGACTTCCCAATACGGGTATCTATCTCACACAGCATCCGTCCTCTCTCACTAGAAACAGCCTGCTTATATGTTTTTTTATTATTATTCCTTCCCTTGAAATTGCAGGACAGCTAGACGTTTATTTACGTCCTTTAAAGAAGGAAATAAAGGCTAAAAAGAAGGCTTTAAACTAGGTCTGAAGGGGG
>NW_009607791.1:0-3761 GCF_000690535.1 Cariama cristata
GTGAAGGGGCTGTTCGGGAAGGCCCTGGCCGTGCTCTCTGAGGTGGGTTACGGGGGGAGTGTGAGCCACCGCAGGGGCCACGGGAAATACGCTCTCTGAATTGTGTGTGCAGAGGAAAAAATGGCACCACATACAATATCAAACAGTAATTTTTTTAATTCAAGCTTTTTTTTTTTTAAAACTTTGACAAGTTAATTTTAACATATAGGCCTCTTACAATATCCATCAGCGTAAGAGGGAGGTGTGTTCTTTGCAAGCACCTGTAGCAGGGAGGTGGCTTCCCAGTATTTTTCTTGGGTTGTTTAGAAGACATTTTTAAGAAAATCCATTTCTTCTCAGATTTTGTAGGCAATAGCCTAAACTAGTTTAACCTGAGGCTCCCTAAACATTACTGGTAGTTTTGATCTCAACTCAGGTACGGTGATAAAGCTACAGGAGCAAAGCCAGGTGTCCGACACTGGTGGCTGCTGAGAGCCCAGGCCAGGGCTTTGCTGAGCCTGCTGCAGTGGCTGCCCGAGAGATGCTGCTGCTGCTGGGAGTGCCTGCATTGTTCCCTCTGTGGATTGTGTGCTCCAGGGACTGTGGAAACTGCTTTTCCTGCCAGCCTATCCTCA
Organism: Cariama cristata; assembly: GCF_000690535.1. Lineage (NCBI taxonomy): Eukaryota > Metazoa > Chordata > Aves > Cariamiformes > Cariamidae > Cariama > Cariama cristata. The sequence continues at coordinate 615 of NW_009607791.1, forward strand.
AATCAAGCCAGGATCCGACTTCAGTGCTGCTCCTGCAGGCAGCATGGCACAGTGCTGGGAGGGGTGTCCTACAGCCCTGGAAATAAAAGGCAGGTTCTAGAAATAGGAATTTAGGATCAGTAGCCGATCAAGAAAGCCTCAGATTCACAGAGTGCGGTCCAGGGACTGTGGAAACTGCTTTTCCTGCCAGCCTATCCTCAAATCAAGCCAGGATCCGACTTCAGTGCTGCTCCTGCAGGCAGCATGGCACAGTGCTGGGAGGGGTGTCCTACAGCCCTGGAAATAAAAGGCAGGTTCTAGAAATAGGAATTTAGGATCAGTAGCCGATCAAGAAAGCCTCAGATTCACAGAGTGCGGTCAGTGGAGAATGTACATGAATGCCATGTTGAAGAAATACCTCTTTGCTCGCTACCCTGTTTTGTGTTGCTGGGCTGGTGTCCTATATAACTACCCAGGACAGCAGTCTCCCCTCTCCATATAATCACAGAGTTGTCAGGAGAGGGTCTGTATGTTAAAGACCTGCAATAGCTTGGCCAGGCACAGAGAGAGTAGAAGGTGATTAAGAATGATGCCTACATGCGGTAACTATGCATGACCGTTCTGCAGTTGGGGATCTAGCACAATCCTCAGGTTGGATATCTGAATAGCAAATGCAGGCAAATCTTCCTTTTTGCCTGAGACTGTATCTGCCTCACCATATGCTGTGTTGCCCAGCATAAAGGCTTTGCTAGGGTGTCACTAAGGAGACCTACCTGATTGAACAGTAGAAGATCAAAAAATAGTTGTATTTCCAGTGTTCCTTGAGTGGGTTCCCCGCATGCTACTCTGAGTTTGAGGATGTTTTTGCTAATGTTGTGGTCTGGAAAACGAAGATGTCTGCAGTGGTGATCTTGCACTAGTGTATATGTGGAGACTAGATCACTTACTAGTCCTCACGGGGACTTTGCTTACCAAAAAGGTTCCCAATGCCACCCTTCCCTCATTTCTGTCTTTGCCATAGACTCCATATATGATGGCATGTTACGTATGCACACAACATGATATGGTTCTGCACAGCCTGTATCGAGTATAGCAAGTTAGTCGACTTGTTTTTTTTGCATAGATTTTGTTCACTACACAAAATATTGTGTCAAGCTGGGAGTGTTTACTACTGCTAATTTGAAGTCATTATTTGTTTACTTCTTTTTTGCCAGATGACTTTATAAAAATCAGAAAGTTCCCAGAAAATATCACAATTTGATAGTTAAGTCAGACTTTTTAATTACCTAAAAAAAAGGTAAATCTTTTTTCCTCAGACAAAGCAAGAAAAGTGGGATCTATTTTCATTTCTTTGTTCAGTAGAGCCACAGTGATCCTGTGCCCCCTGTCCAGGGGCAAGGGGAATGTGATCTTGCTCCAACATGAGATTTACATAATTCTTGTTCTCACCAAGTACAGGCAGGTGCTTTCCCACTGCTTTTTTGCACTTCCACCTCACTTTGGGTAGGAGTTCTGGCTGTTGGCCAGCTGTTTGTGGTTCTAGGCTGTTTGGGTGAGTTTGCAGGTCTGGGGGCAGGCTGCACTGCTGCTGATAAACTCCGGGTAGTAATAAAACAGAGTCAGAATCACTGAGGCTAAGAGCAGATAAGATCCTGAAACACAGAAGCAACTGTAAGCGATCTATTCCCTGACTTTGTCTAACAGTTACCTAATGCAGTCTTACTCAACTGCTGTCCTTGGCAGCCTACCCACTTTTTTGCTGGTTTTCCACAACAGAAGTAATTCCTGGAGCAGGAAGCGGAGTCCAGCGCTTACCACGCTCCCATTGCCACTTCAGCCATCAGCTGCACGGTCAGGCTTTCTGGAGCAGTCATTCCTACTCTGTGGCGTAGATCACCTGTGATGCCAGAGGCGTAGCCCAGAGATACCACTGTCGGCCTCTCATTATGAAAGTAGGTATTTGTGGAAAATCTTTGTAAAGAAAAAGTTACCACAGTGTATTATTCTCATTGTTTTCTTAGGAAGAGTGACTAATTTACAGTCCCTGAACAATGCAGTCCTTACTCCGGCAAAGTGCTTGTTAAATTTAATGGGTTACTTTACATAGGTATTTGAAGAGAATGCAAAAAATTCTCTGCAAGGCTGAACTTACTAGCACTACCTCAGCCTAAAATTAGAGGATTTAGCCTTCTGGCACTATCTGTAGGGGGCTGACCCATGCAGCTGTCATGCCTCTCTGTCACAGCAGTCCCAATGACTTCACCACCACTACCTCATTTAGTTACTGCCCTGTAGCAGGAATTTGCCATGAGTTAGCTTTACCATAGGTGAAGCAGCATTTGCCCCCAACAAATACTAGAGTTTGAGAAAGTTTTGTGAGTCTGGCAGTTTCTGGCTTTATTCCAAATGTTTATGGCTATCTGATCCCAATAGATCAGTGCATTCCCCACTTAATTTTCCTGTTGTTTCACATTAGAACCTTCCTTTTTGGCAGCATATCATGGAAACCTTCTCCTGAAGAGAGGTAGGGATGTAAGGGGCAAAAGAGATCTTTAACATAATAATAAAAAGGAGATGAGGGGACATATTTCTGGTGCATTTTACAATAAATGCTGCAATATGTTATCAAAGAAACCATTTGCTTTCAAATAAACAACTTTCTCAACAATAAAACTAGAACTTTTAAGCATTGAAACCTGAGATGAGGGTGTAGATGAGAGGAGCATAATTTGCTGTGAATACTTTATCATAGCTGTATCTGTGAGCCTAAAACCTCACGGATGCTATTACAAGAATGCAAAATGTATTCTTCTGCATCAAAATAGCAGTGATTGTGTGTAGCTTTTGCTTACCTGCTTTTGTGGATGGGTATGTTTTTGGTAAGGTACTGCATCCCTCTAACTGCAAGAATCCCCAGACCAGCATTGACTGTGTTTTGCACTCACCTGGCAAGGAACCTGTGCAGAGGCAGTGACAGCAACTGGCTGTGAGGCTGTGAGCATGACTCTGTGATAAGCCACGCAAGGCTCAGACAGCCGTGGGGTCATCAGCTCAGAGATTCGAACTGCAGTGTTGTCCCGACATGTAGCTGCACACAAATGCTGCATGTACAGCTGTAGAAAAAATTTCTGCATGGCTAGAGGCTGAAACCCCGACCGAAGGAGGAGG
>NW_009607791.1:3792-99914 GCF_000690535.1 Cariama cristata
AGGAGGAGAGAGAAATAAATTTGCAACACTCACCTGTCAGTTGGAGTCCATCAAGGGCCTTACACAAAGTCTCTTTCTCATACCCCGGCTACCGTGTGACAGTGGGGCTGCACTGTCCTGTTGTGTGGCTGGATGGGCACCAGAGCAAGGAGGGAAAGCCATGTTTTGATCTTGGACGGGTGTCCATGTGACTGTGGAGTCTGGAAAAAGCCCTGGAGAAAAAGAGCCATGGAGGGTAGCTTGCAGGTGCATGAATGATGTTAGCAGGTTGGACTGAAGTCTTTGGCCTAAAAGTCTGTCAAGAGATCAGTGTCTTAAGGATATTAAGCCAAACAAATTGTCTGGCACAATCAATACTTTTACTCATTGTATCCCCCAAGGAACATATTTACTGCATTTATATTATGTGCTGACGTAACACATGCTGACAACCGCAGGTGTTTTAGTTTCAAAGATGCTCTCTTGCTGCTCATGCAGTACTGGGGTGGAGGGAGGCTGCCCTCATACCAGGGGTACAATATGAAAAACCAGCTTGCCAGGCAGCTCCAAGGATCTTCACCTCACGTTGCATCCATGTAGGCAATCCAACGTCCTGCCCTTAGTCCCAAGGCATCCTGCTGCACCTCCACAGCCAGTGCTGCAGTTTGTAACAAGCTGCTTGGCTGCCTTCAGATACCTGTTCTTCCCTTTGCACTGTCTTTAGGAATACAGCGCATGTAGTCTAATATATTACTTTTATAAAAGTAGGACCATTACTTAGGAATACTGTTGTACACACAAGTGAGCCGGAGGTGATGTTATTCTGCATGTTATTCTACATGTTAAGAAGTGCTGTTGCAGTGTAGCGTTCTCTCACACCATGCATCAGGAAGCACACAGCAGAGATGACAACTGGTATGTGTGTCACCTTCATGCTGGACTGGCTCAGGATGCTGATGGGCCAGGTGCCCAGCATCCATCTCCTCGGGCTCTCTAGATCAAGTCAGTGAGGGGTCTCCTCAAATGATCATAAAAAAGCCGTGGCTGGTAATAGTGGCTACTCCTAAATAAATACCATATTGGGTGAAATGCACAGATGGGCACTTACGGTGCTTCTCTTAGGTTTTAAACATGGAAATATTTTGTAGCAAAACTAGTCTGTGGCTACATAGAGCAAGAGCATCTATGTTTATGCTGCCTACCTAGCAACATGATAGAAGGGAATTTGTTGGGGCACTAGGCAGCAACAGCAGCAACAAGATGCACTCAGGGGCAGGAGAAAGCAGACTGCAGCTGTGTTAGCTTCATGTGCTATAGGAGTTCGGCAGGCCTACATAAAACAGAAAGAAAATGCACCTGGAGCAGGGCAATGTCTCCTAAAAATGCTCTGGGAATGATGTCTGGTTTGCAACTTACATAAAGATTCCGTGAAATGTTGCCAGCCATTCACAGCTGACTGCTCATTTAGATGTTATTTTTAAGACATAAAAATATCCATTTATTATGATTGTACAGGACAGACCCTTTCTGTAACACCAGGAGTCAGTCAACATTGATGGCTGAACAAAGAGAAGAATACAGCTATGCCCAGTCTGCCTTCACTTACCTGCAGGGTTGTGCCGGAGTGCTGTTCATCAGGCCATTATGTTTTGTGAGCGTGTTGGGAAGTCATGGAAAGCTCTGAAATGAGAATGGACCGCTCTGGAATTCTCACCAGGCAATGCCTATTTCAGTAAACTAGAATCTTGTACTCAAATGCATGTTGTCACAAGTGCTGAACTTTCAGTGGCTTTTGCCCTTGTATGCAGACTCTTCATTAACAGTAATTAATTTGACTTCCAATGACCTTTAGAAACTTTTGAGTTCAGCTTTTCTCTGTCTTTGATAGGAGCTGACTTTTCGTATTACTCCTTTAAAGTTTGGAAGCTATAAAGACAGCTGAGTGCCACCTCACAAGGCACATCTGTAGTCTGATAAAAGTGATGCTGTATCTTCATGGAGTGTAATGAGGATAACTGCCCATATTACCCAAGTGGATTGCTACCACCTGAAAAAGGCAGTACTTGATTTTTTGCAGCCAGTCAGAATTTAGCTGTCTCTCTCTTTCTGCTTTTCAAACGTGTCAGTGACACCAATAGTCATACTGATAGTATTTATATCATTTACAACAAATATAAAATCAGTGGAGCATACTGTCATATGATAAATGCTTTCTCTTTACAAGATAAACTGCTTACATTAAAGTATCAGCAGAATACCATACATTGTGCTGGTATGTGAGGTTTCCTGCCTGTTCTGCAGTGAGTGGCTGCTGTAGAGTTAAGAATGCTCCACAGGCTGTGCTCATCTCCTCCCAAGCACCGCTGAGTGGCAAACCTGTTAGCAGGTGTTATCAGTGGAATTAATAAAATCTGTGATTTTTGTGTGGTCTGGTCTGCTAAGTACCCTCAGTGATAACTTGCACTTTCTGCACTGCAAAAGAATTTAAATCAGATCTAACTGACCTCTTGAGGTCACTACAGATAGCCTATTTTCTGTCAGTCTGACATCATCCATTTTCATCGTTACCAGTATCAGGAGTTTCACTTGGGCTACTGATTGTACAAATTCTACTTGCTTTGTAATCTTAGACTGCAAGAGTATAACCATCATCGTGAAATTCAGCAACAAGGAGGGCCTGGGCAAATACACTTTTTCTACATCAGTGTTAGGGGGGAAAGGACACTTTTGATCTCTCTTCTAAGTCATCGTTTTGGGTGCAAGTGTAGTTTCCTCTCAACCTAGTCCTCAGCAGGACAAGCAGCAGGTGAGTTTGGAAGTCACTGGTCTTCTCAACAGCTTGTGGTGGGAATAGCCCATCAGGCCACCAGCAGAAGAGAGCCTCTGTCCTCTTTTTCTTGCCTTGAGGCCGCTTCTCAATAGAGGGCTGCAGGAAAGGGCACTTCCATGAGATACGCATAGTAACATCAGAGTTATTTTAAGAAAAGGTTAAAGGTCCTGGAGGGATGTTGGTGATGTGATGCTTTGCTGTAGCGAGGATTTCTTCTTGCTCTGAAAAACTCTCCTTGAAGTCTATTTGTAAGGAACCTAACTCCGTGTCCCAGCACTCACAAACTCCAGTTGTTCGATGAGAAAGAAAAAGCTCTTTGTTGCCTAAAGATGAAAATTAGACCGAAGTATGTAAATACTATCAAAAACCAGAAGTTATCTTCCAATTCCTGTCTACATTACACTGGTGCGTGGAGCCTTTTCCATGTACACAAATAAATGGCAGGCAGGCGTATCCATTCCATTTTACATTTATTATGAAAGTGATTTTAACAAAAGTTTTATTACATGCTTCATTTTGAGCTTTGACATAGAAATCAAAGCTATTAATATACAGAGGCAAAAGGAAATGTATTTTCTTATAAGATACATTTACAACAACATTTTCTACTACAAATCTGACAGTATTGTTAAAATATTGGTAAAGCTTAGACCACTGTATTTTATTTTCTAAGTATCAAATTTTGTACAGTTATTCACTATCTTTGCTCTAAACTATCATGGTACATTTCATATGGAAATAGCTGTTTGTACATAATTTACATTGGTAATAAAGCTTAGAAGTCCCAGCAGCATCTACAAGGGTTTAGTTCAAAATGTCACTCTTAAGCAGTGATTTACACAGAGCAAATTGGTACCGAAACCAGTATTACACGCCAGGTATTTTCCCCTGAAATTGTCTACCAGAAATTCCTGCTTAACAGATGATGGACATGATCATAGTGAACTTTAGGCAGGTGAGACAACCACTGACCTCAGTGGCAGTTTTGCCTAAAAAAGGCTTTATGATCCAATCCAATATAAGGTGTTTTATCACTTCCACTGCTACCTAGGAGCACTGAGATACCATACCTTTCTTTGTCTTTATAATATATTTGGGCACAATCTTTTGAATTCCCTTTTCTTTCTGAGTTTTGTGTTGTTTCTTATCCTAACAATGGAAGAAGAACTAGCAGTGACTTTAATGTTCTTTTATGTTATGAAAACGGTAAGCACTTCAGAATGACACTTGACACGTCAATTATATGAAAATTAGCAGGTTAAATTGCCCCAGAGAACTCTTCCTATGATGGCAGGTGAGACTGCACAAATAACAGAAGCAGTGATCTGGAAGGATGAATCTGACTACATCCATCTCAGTTTCCTAAAGTACCTTTTTAATCACTGTGTTTAGTATTTGCTGCTGTCAATGCAAATTAATGGCCTTTCTAAGGTATAAAACATAGAAAACAATATTTACAAAATAATTTTAATTAAAAAAGTAACAAACTCTAAAAAAGATATTTTCACAATCATTAAAATAAAGTTTAATTACGCAAAGCCACTTCTTTTTCTAGATATTGAGAAATTCAGCTAAAATTGAATTGCAATTGTTTGTATATCTTTAAACTTGTTATCTCCGCTTTCTGAATACAGATGGTTTAAATTATTACATCTAAAGGTACTTCTGTACATTTTACTCTTGTATATTACATATTAATTTTATAGATTAAAAGCTTAGTGATGAAACAGAATAAATAAATGAAATAACAAACTGGAATTGTATATATTCAGATACTTAGATAACAGTTTTTTGACATTAAGAATTTATTTCCCAGTCTGTTTCTATTCAGATGAAAAATGTTCTGATAAAACATGAGACCTCTCTCTGAATCCAAGTCTCACACTGAGGAGTAAGTTCATATTACCTTACAGAAATTTCCCTTCTTCCATAAATTCTTATGGGAGACAAAAGTAAATTCCCCCCTCCAAGTGCTTACAACAGTTTCTCATCCTAGAAAACTATTTCATTAAAGTCTCAAAGTATTGAGAGTCTATAGAACTTCTCCAGTTACTACCATTCCTGTCAATCAGTGGTTTTAAACTATGAAAAAAATGCAACTACTTGAACTCATGACACAGTACAAGTAACTATGTGTGTGTTGCTCATTCCCATCATTAGAAAAGGGAAAATCCAGACCCCTGAGGTGGCTGAGAAATTTGCCACTGGATTCAGTTGTTGAAGATTTTCTGTTGAAGCTCCTTTTTTAAGAGCACTCAAAGGTATTTAGAGTCCAGACATGGGAACTGTCATAGAGCAGTTAGGGTTTGCTGGCAAAGACCCGTCAGCAGTTCCTGTATAAGAATCATACCACTACTTTTGCTCCTGAAGTTCGTAACTTGTTACTGCATGATTAAAACTGGGTTGCTCGTAGGTAAGACTGACTTGAGAAATTTGAATTGTTGGGCAGGCTTACCAAGGGGCACGGGGTGGGGTTTGATTTTCCTCTTTGAATGTTTAATGCACATAAGCATGTTTCCTGTTCATGTGGCATCATCCTTGCGTTCTGCTTGCAGACAGAGGACTATAGGTGAGCTGTGCTCTTTTGCAAAACCAGCTGACAACTTAGAATGCAGACTCTGAAAACTCTGTGACCAAGCCTGTATTTATTTAAGCTTGTCTAAAACTAAACTAAACTTAAACTAAACTAAACCTAGCTTACTAGGTAAGCTAGTTTTAAGTAAGCTTTTAAGTACGAAGCTGATGTGTAGGAAAGATCAGTCTAAATCTTCAGTAGTTATAACACACTGATTTAACTTTATTCTATGAGGGAGGCACCACGAGGAAATAAATTTCTTTCAAAAAGTTGGTCTTTAGGTAGAAATCTAATGTATGATGGAGGAAGGAAGACAGGGCAAGAAAATGGGCTGAAAGAAGACTTCAGCAGCTTTGAATCCAGTTTTTGTGAGCTAAATCTTCAGGCAGACTAAATCTTGCTATTGCAGGCAAGATAACAGGTGGCAATCTATTGAACACCGAATGCTGATGCTGCCTGTACTCCAATGACACACGCAGACACCTTGCCCACAGCAATCACTAACCAGCACTTTCACAGCACAACGTAGGGCTTCATTAGCAACTTCTGATTGTTGCAGTCTCCTGGACTGCAGCAGGTACGCAGGCGGTGATTTGGTGGCATGTTTAGGGATGATTCACCACCACCTCACTAAAAATAAGTGCAGTATTGAAAGCGGGAGGAGAGGCTTAAAATGGTAAGTGCTACAGGTGCAGCTTTTAAGCATACCGGCATTTACAAACTGAAAATAAAAAGCTCCATTTGTGACATGGAATTGGGCAATCACAAATGGACACTTCTGCAGCCTTCCTGTAATAACACATAAACACGTTGCACCTATCCTGCATATAACGTGTGATTCTGTAAGAGCAGATACAGGGCTGTGTTTATTGAATATGTTTAAACACAAGATTTCACATTTAGGGTAAAAGCCAAATTTTTATATTCAGTGATGTATCAATTCATTTCACGAAGATGGTTTTCTTAAAGGCACCCGTATTTCTCCATGTATGTTTTTTGATTCCCAAATGTGTCTAGGTCTTCCCCATAGAAGAAGACATTCCTTCTTGTCTTACTGTTATAGTATAGTAGTATAGATATGTGCTCTGACTTCTGACAATTAAGACATCCTATACCTACATTAACAAACAAAGAGCTGAGCTCGCCTTCTATTTGGTGTCTTCCAGTTTCTGTAACTATAAATCTAGTATGAAAGTCAAAGCATTTTTAACTTTTAGAGCTGATGTAAAAATTCTGTGCTGTTGTACAAATCAGCTGAAATTGGTTCAGACAGACCTCTATACCACTTGTCGTTACTTATTTCATTAGAAATTTGCACATCCAAGGGCATTTCTATGCAGAGCTGCAAACATTCAAACCTGACTCATTTTCTAAATATATCACATATGAACCCCCCATATATTCAGAAGCATTTCACCGTATACTTTTGAAGGCCAAATTATTCTCTTTCTTTCACTGCTTTCAGCAACACGAAGTCTGCATTTGCTAAAGAAGTCCCTGAGCACCCTGTCCTGACTGTGGAGTCCATGCCCTGATATGGCTCTGGGGAATAGGAGCTAACACACACGCTCCCAGGTTGTGTGTCAGGATGAACCAGGGAAAACCCTGGTTTTGTCTAATGTGGTTGTAAGTCAGGGAAAGTGGTACCAGAGCTAACTGCAGCTGGTCCCTCCTGTGTTCACCTCTCTCAGCTCTACTGAGGTCCCACTAACAGTGGCAGCAACTGGGACACGTCCCTCTTGTAGTTGCTATCTGGCACTGGATTCCCCACATAGCTAAGAACCTGGAAAATGTTATGGTGCCGCCAGTGGTTTCTGAACTTGTAAGGCAATTATTTTCAGCCCTGTTCCGAGAGGAAGTTTGTCCTGCTTGGCACCACTGTCATACAGCGATATTATGTCCAAATGTGTCCGTTGTTAGGCAAAAATTTTAGCAAGGATTTTACTAAACTCACTGCACAGCATCAGGTTCCAAAGTTCGCTTACTGAAGTCTGAAATACTAAAGATCGCTGCAAATCGTTCAGCAAATGAGGAAGTTATTCTTCTCCACATCTTTCATATCTTTTTGTTCATATCTTTCAGCAGAATGGCTGCAATCTTGACTCATTCTAATCATTCTGAATAACCTATCAGACTTTGAAATACTGTTTGGCTGAAGTAGTTTTTTAGCTATACACTTATACCTAATTGAGTATTTTTGCTTTTTTAAGATTTAATTTTTTTTCTATGAATAATTCCTGTTAAGGAAAAAAAGACATGTAACTTTTTTTGTTCCAGGCATGCACTGAATCTAGGATTGATGAGATGTTCTCCTTTGAATGTCCACCTTTAGTAACCCATATCGAATATGTAATAAAAGTAGTTTCAACATCCTCACAAAAGGTTAGGCTTAACAGCCTTTAACAAAGGACTTTTATGGAGATGTTACATTTTGAAATGAGGGTTTATATAAAGAGAAAGCTCATCAAAGACCTAAGATCCATGAGTGAAAAAAATGAGTTGTTAGACCCTAAACAAACTGTTCAGGCATAGAAAGAAAAAAAAAAATGATACTCTTCAACAGAAAAGGAAAGAAGGCAAGGCAAGCAAAATTACAAGATGACTAAGTAGGAAAACTGAACAGAATACTTAAGGTGTCTCTTAGAAATGGAATCTTCAACCACGTGTAGCCAACAGAAACCAACTTTGTAAATTGAAACAGTACTTGCTCAAAGACAAAAAGAGTGTAAGAAGTTAACCATAACCACCCTTAATGTGGGTCTTTGAGAGCATCCAAGGGTATGTTAAACTACACGGTGGATACGCAAAAAAAATAAATGCAGTGAAGCAAAACTGTATGTTAGTCTTTCTGAAAGGAAGCTGGCGTGATAGTTAATTTCTCCATGTAGTAAACTTGTAGGATCAAAAGGGAAAATGATATATAAGAGGAAGGGACTTAAAAGAAGCTAAAATACTACTGAAAAAAAGCTACTCTCTCATTGAAATTAGCTCCTGTGCCAGGAAACAACAGGAAACACGGGATTTATCATCATCTTAAGCCACCAGTACCTGTGACTCTGAGGAAGGCTGAACATGAGGCTACTGCTCTCTTGCAGACCATACAGTCCCTGTGGTTGATGGGCACTGCAGTTGCAAATTTGTGGTAAAAGGGAGCGCCAGGTCTCCAAAGGCTGCAGGGCCTGCCCTCCAACTCATCTGCAAAACTGTGTCCTGTTCACTCCCTCCCCCCCTTAAAGCCTCGGGCTGTGACACAGGTATGTTCCCAGCATTTTGGAGACAGCAGCTCCAACAAAAATTCCTCCTTGGTGAGCTCCTCTCGTGTGTGTCGTCCTCAGGGGTAACTCTGTTGGTCTGCATGTGAGGGGTGCCCAAGGAAGAGGCAATAGCTGACCCTTTACTGGACAGCACTTGACTATCTGCATAACTGATGTTACTTTTCCTGGAATAATATATGTTGAAAGAGATTGTCCCAGAGTAAATCATTATCCAGTATTATAAAACTTCAGAAGCCTTCAGTTTGGTGTTAACGGAAGTGACAAGCACTTGGAGAAGTCATTTAATCATCTAAGCAAAGTTACAAATAGATATGAGTAAATAGGATGTGTGGGAGTAAAGATTTAAGCATGAATAATATTTACAGTAACTAAAGATAATATTACTAATGTACCCACAAATAGAAGTATATATTTATATATTTATATATTGTACTTAATTAGATGCTCTATTAACGGAAAGAAAAACAAGACTACCACTGTTGTTGTATTTTAAATGCCTTCAAAGGGACCAAGTGGTGTACGGAAATCCAGAACTAAATCTGTTTCAATGAAGTAATTGACAGTGGCAAACCTCTGAAGAAGTTTAGAAAAGGACAGATAAAAACATTAGGAGATTAGGGCATGGGACTCAATCTCATTAATTCGTAAAACAAAATTATACATCCATTTCTTTTTTTTTCTTTCTTCTTTTTTTCTCTTTTGATTTCTAGTTGGACAGAGGTTCCACTAAGCCACAAATGAGAAATAACAAAATTTAGATTGTTTTGTTTTCTTCTAAAGATTCAAATATAAACTTCAAGTGCAATTCAAAATCCAAATATTATTTATACTACATACTTCTTTCTACAACAGAACTTATCTGCAGGTAGTTTAATCAGATTTGAATAGATACCTACTTTGCTTTGATGGAAGTTACTGTTGATGAAAAATAAATGCTAGAAGGAATATTTTCTACATAATGTAATTTCAAATGGAAAGTGAAGACACACTAGTGCAGACACAAATTTGGATCTTCAACTAGATGCACTCAGGGATGCACAATTTTTTTTTTTTGTAGTAAAAATCACATTCAGAATGTTGGCTTTTAATGAGTATAAAACATTATAGGTATTCTTCAATATACAATTGAAAACAAAGACTGCAAAAAAGAGCCTTCAAATTAGCAAATGTTTCTACTATGGAGCAAAGACAATATTTGACAGGAATGCAAAGTAACCAAAAATTGAATACCACTAGACTATTTGTATGGTCGTAGAAATCTGGAAACTTTTGATCGCAGTAGCTTTATAAATGATCTTGGAAACATCTCTTTTGACTCTTGTGCTGTGTACTTGAAATAGTTTTGTGGGTGTGCCAGTACATCAAAGAGAGCTTTAATCAGTTTCTTGTCCTATGGGAGACAACATATATATTAGATAAAAATAGGGTTTGGATTTAGTGTCTGCACAGCTTTCAAAATTAATGAACAACAATCAGGTTTTTTTTTTTTTGCAAAACTTGATTCTAGGTAAAGCAGTGTAAGGAAACTACTCCATTTTGCTGTGGAGTTTTATACTGATGAATCTTTCTACTGTGCTGGACTTTTTTTTGCAATTAGCGTTCCTGGAGAGTCCTGAACTGAGAGGGTAGCAGCTGGGTTAACCACAAACCGGCTGCAGAAGTCAGGCATTAGAATTGCAAACTGCCTCTGACAGCCCTTCCAGCCTGTTTCACGCTGTTGTCCGGGGCCCTCCCTCCATGAACAAGAGAGAAGGCTGGTCTTTGGTGATGCTCAGCTCTTCAAGGACCTTCTCCTGTACCTTGGTAAAGTCTTGATTCAGAGCCCCAGCTGAGCATGTGCCTGACCATATATGCTGCAGTTGGGACACAAGTAACTTCAAAGCTCTAGTGACAGAATATGGGCAGGGCTGGTCAGGGGAGCTGGCTGTTAATCAGTTCCTGTCCTTCCAAGCCGTACATTTACAGGGCTGAATTTTGCCTTGTGAACAGCCTTTTTTCAGTTTTCATTAGTTAGTTGTTATAGGTGGCAGCCCAGCAGCCTTCCTCCACAATTCTCTCCAATGTGTTGCTTGTGCCTTTGGGAAACCATTTCATGGACAGCTTCTAATGCAACATTATGGTTATGTCTTGTTGAGGCAGGACAGTGATTTAGGTAAATTCTAACTTTGAACACATGCCGGACAAGCTGAAGAAGGTGCTTCAAACAATAGGTTCTTCACTATTGGTTGACTAATTTTTCTAACATACAATCAGGTCAGCATACATTTCATTTCGTTCCTGAAAAGGATGTATGCATGTGCTCAGCCCAGTTGAGCTACTGATTTTGTGCTGCTCCAAATACCAGCATAAACCTTAGAAGACGGAGAATTTACTTCAGGGTCACACTTGAGGTTTACATATTATGACCCTATCAGGACAATGAGAACTATCTTGGGAAAATATTTAGTAAAAGAAATTCTTGGTTAGCCTCACATAAAGTAGAATTTTCTTACCTTTAGAATTTCTTGATGATTTTCTGATGCATATAATCGGCCATCTCGAACAATGTCTTCTATTAGTTGTTGGTAATCCTCTGAAAAATAAAGATCAGTTAAGTGACTGCTTGTGACATCCTTTGGGAGAATAATAGCCAGACATTAGCTAGACTTCCTCTTCCAGACAGAGCTGAGAAATTTAGTATCCAGCTAATTATTCAGTGTCTCTCAAGCTGCTGTAGTCTAATCTAATCACATGAAAATTCTGTACTGCTTTGGAACAGTAATTTTGAATTATCCATATAAATACTAACTTAGCCCCAGAAAACTACTCCCTCCAGATAATAATGCTTTATTATCTGCATTCTAGAGATGAAGAAACAGGACCAGGGATATGAAATAACTGTCATACGTGAAGTCAGCAGCACAGTCAGGGAGAGAGCCTCATTTTCTGCCCTGAGAAGAGCTCTCATTTTGATTCCTCAATGACCAGCTGAATACAGATTTTCTCATCATTCACAAAATTGCACTGGTGTTTGGAAAACAGATGGACTAACAGCTGCCAAAGGTATCATAGAAAAGTCTTTGTTTTGTTAAAACAGAAATCATCCCAAGGTCCAAAATATACAGTTTAATGCATAATTTATATGACAAGTCAGACTGTTTTAAAATGTGGATTTATGAAAGACATTACTGAAAGGATATTTCTTTTTGCATCATTGATTTTCTCTGTTGGACTTGTGATTTTATTAATTTATAATGTTCAAAACTGTGCAGGTTACCAGTAGGACTTGATGAAGGAGCTTCCTAAAATGCACAGCAATTAGTAGTATTCTTATTATGCATATGATAAATACCAATTAAAAGGAGTCTTGTTGAATTCAGTGGGATAAGGATTAAGTTTAAAGAATTCTGTGTAACTTGATGTCCATCCTTAAAGCATTAGAAAAAGTAATAAAAATAAAATTAGGTATTATTTCAAAGTCCTTGCAACTGGTTTTAAACTAATTCACTAGACTAAAAATGAGTCACATCAAGTTTTCCCTCATTCTTCTCTCCATGTAATCAGTGTAAGAGAGATTCTAAAGGACAATTTTCTGTAATTCAGATATAACACAAAGATGGAAAACAATCCCATTCTCACCATCGTAAGTCACATAGGGGACCTGAAATCCTTTGCCACTGTTTCCTTCATTTGACTTGAACTGAATCCAGAGCTTCCTTGATCTTGAGGTAAATGCAATAGGTCTCTCATAAGTCTGACATGTTTCATATGTAGTAATTGAAGTAGGAGAAGCTAGAAAGAAGGTTAAATAAAGAAAAGTTCTTTATAGAAGAGCTTTTTGCACCCTTCCTGATCTAGAGGTCAGAAATGTCAAATTGACAAGACACTTCTCAGCTGACGTATTCCTGAGAGCAGAAGTTTTTTTGTGATAGAAGGGATGTAGCCTTTATCTGTCTATAAGGAGAAGTAAGTTTTTCCACAAAGGTAACAGAAACCCCTCTGTCCCACAGCAAGAAGCTTAAGTAGACAGCGAGGAACCAGAGATAATTTCTGACGTTTATAAAATTACTATCAATATAACTTATTTTGTGTGCTACTCTAGCATTGAATTCCAGGGTTCCCATATGCTGGGCCCAGATAGGTAAGAACAGGTCAGCTGCAACCCAGGCAGATGCAGTAACGAGCTCCGTACATGGCCAGTTTGGGGAGTTCATCTGATAGCAATAAACCACTTATCAGAGTGTAACAGCCTGGGTATGGCCAGGCCTGTGCTGTGCTGCACAAATCCCATGGCTGCAGGATAACCTCAGCCTGCTCCCTGTAATGACAGAAACTTGCAGGGAGCTCCCACTTGGTACCAGTGATTATGCTACTGCGTGGCCCTGCCTTTATCTAAAAGTGCAGCAAGAACTGCTCATGAAAGCATTGTTTCTGTTTGACAGTAGAAATGATAAATAGAGTTGCTTCCTCATAAGAAAATCCTATAATGGCTCAAATGACAAAGGGCAAAATCTCTGCTATGGACAGGGTCTGCCCAGCATGCTGCATGTGGATCAGAGGCCCATGCAATGCTACACCGCCTATCATTCCCACTATCTGAAGGGATGTAAGATTATTTATACTATTCTCTCCTTGTAATGATAGTTCTAATAAATAGAATTTTAAATGATACCTTACAGAGTCTCAGTACCTTTCTTACTGGGATCATAATGGACCAGCACCTCCAGTGCAAAACACCTGGCTGTAGGTTTGAAAAGAAAATGTCATTTATCTACACTGAAGCAGAGCTAATAGCTGGGAACCAGAAACAAGCTCGTTTGCCCCTAGCAGAAGTGACAGATGGAGGGTGCAGGATGTCTTCAAATCATTATGAATGTATCATAAGGCTCCTCTAAGTTGAAATGAATTTCAAACAAAAAGAAAAAATAGCTTCTTACCTAGTTCAAAAAAACCACCGCATAGCCACAGGATAATTAGGGAAAATAACAAAGTGTAACCGAAAAGCTGAACTTGCCAGGCTGATTCAACTTTCACAAAATGTTAGCAAAAAGAGACTTTTTGAATTGAATAGGATTTTGATTCTTAAAGTGCAAAAAAGTCGATCGAACTGTAACTCTGGAACTGCCATCAGTTTTTCCACAGTAACATTAACAGCTGACCATGCATGAACTATGATAAATATTTGTAAGATCTACTCTGATGGTGCCAAACATACAGTGATCACACAACTCTGCACAACTCTGAAAAACTGCCCTTATTTTCCAGTGTTGTTGTTTTGGTACTGTTGTTGGTACTGAAGGGGAAGTCAAACTTTTCCCTGATGTGCCTGGCTTTACTGACTGCTGGAACCACAGTTTGGGATTAGAAGGACAACTGATTTGTTTTGCTTTTGTGCTTCGCTTTTAAAAAACTGATCTGAGTGGATATAATTTCTTTCCATCTGTAGTGAGCAGGTTTCTTCTTCTGATATATACAGATGTCAACACAAGCCCTCAAGGATAAAAAGTTGTGAAAAATGTTTTGGCAAATAAAATACACTGTTTTGAACAAAACTCTATATAAACAATTGCCTTTCAGGTTTGGCGCTTCTTGGAGACTTAGTAACAGATCACCAGAAGCTGGATGCCTACACAGGACTGAAGAAGGTGTGCATCTCATTGGTGTCTTAGCTTAAGATGTTGAATTAATTTCATAATCAAAGACACAACGCACCCCCTACTCCACATAAAATTGGGAAAACTTTGGATTTCTTGAGGGTGCCGGATGTACCAACCTGTGTCGTTGCCCAGATGTAGCAATAACTGCAGTGTATATATACTTGCAAAGGCTAAGCGAGAGCACAGTTTGCACAGATGACAGGAGACAGCTCTCCCAATAGAACTTAGCATAGCTTTGTTGACTTCTAGAGCGGCAGTGATTTATCCCATGTGATAACTGGGCCAGAGAGAATCCCATTAACTGCTCTGTGATTCAGCCAAGACACTTGAATAATTAATATCACTCTGTTAATTGTTATTGGTACTGTGTTCTGTTTTATCTTGCTGTGCCTGTTCACTCAACAATTCTTTTTGAAACACCAGATAGATGAAGACAGTTGTCCCTTCAATATGAACTTTCCACTCAGTCAGTTTGCAATAAATATTTATAACCCATGTCTGCCAACTTACCACTTTTTCTCATTACTAAAACGTCACCGCATTCATCTTCAATTGGGAGAAATATCTCAGGTACTACAATGAGTATTCTCCTCTTTGGGGGTGGATTTATATTCCAAATGCATTCAACATTAGCTGGGTAGTCTCCGGGATAGTTAGGCGATTCAATGTAGCCAGTATAATCCCCAAGTTCCCCTCCACAGTGCTGGTCTGTGGAGAAACATAAATTAGCATTTGTGTTAGCTGATTAGCTAATTTGAGGTGTTTTTCTAGATCTGTCAAGAGCAAGTCTAAACTCCTCCCTGTGGATTTAGAAATGCATTAGTTCTCCAGCTGCACCTATGTTTAGCATGGAAAGCCTTTAAAGGAATACTTGATCTGCAGGGCTGCTCTGACTGATTTCAAAACCTTCATCTCCCATGTATGAACTGATTCAATGCTTCATTCAGGCTGCTTTAACATTTGATTAAGAGAAGAACACACGTAAGTAAACACGATCCCATTGTGGAGGTACTCACACAGCCGTTACCACAGAGACTGCTGACATGCAGAAAGTATTCTGGTTTAACTTCACTTGGTTTTTAACCTGATTTAGCTGAATGACTGTGATGATCCTAAATAGCCAACCTTATCTTGATTACAGATCTGCCTTGCTTTATCTTTGATTAAACTTGTTAATTAAGAATCTCCACTGATAGATCAGTTTTACTTTCTGTGTTTTCAAAACTCCTATTGAATTTGCCACAGAAGCCTGATTCAGTAAGTTACTTCAGCTTGATCTCTCCAGGCCTACTCACCCACATAAAACTAGATATATGTTTAAATATTTTGCTTAATCCAAGCCTCAAAGATTATGCAAGGTCAGAAACTGGCTTGAAAACAGGGAGTATCTAAAACAGCAAAGTGACAAGGATGGTTTTATTTTATAGGAAAATAATCTAACTCCTTCAAATTTCTTACAAATATCTAATTTACTCAAATTACATTAGCGATGATGAAGGGCTTCAAAGACACATGGCCTATAATCAGAAGAAACACTTACGATAGACTTGCACATGAATAGTTAGTTTAGATGACATTACCTAATTAATATAGAGATATTCTCTTAAATTAGCATGGTAGAGATGAAAAAAATTGCTTGCCTAAAAGAATCAGTTGTTCACCAAAGAACAAATAAAATTGCACTGGAATCCTTGGGGATATTTAAAATGGTAGTTGAAGACAGGAGGCTGAATACTGGAAAAAAAACTATGAGAAGATTACACTGTCATGAGTGATTACCTGGCAATTGCAGTATGCATGGCCATATCTCCTAGTATTTCGTATTTATTATAAAATGGCAGTTACTCTGACAGAAGATATCGTTCTCTACACAGACATGGAGGAATGTGCATCACTGCAAGACAACTTACAGGATCTGGGAACCCCAAAGCTCTGTAGTTTTAACTTGTAGCTGGCACTCTGCCAAATTAAATGAAAACTAAAACAATCATATGCATCAAGTGGTACTTTTCCAGTGTGTTGTTTTTTTTTCTCATTGTTTTCCCGTTTTTTACTATTCCCTCTGGCAGTAGGTATATGCTAACTAGGAAATACAGAATTGAAGCCCAGCCTGACACATGGAACCTTCAAGTTGCAGTTCAGATCCAAAGATATGCTGCATCTCACAACTAATATAAATGCAACTTACTTTTGCAGTGCGTAACATTGGTGGAGCCATCAAAATCTGTACTTGTGTTCCCAGGGCAGGTGATGCAGTAGTTTTGACCAAACTCAGGCTGGTATGTTCCCACAGGGCATCGGATACATCTGTGTGTTGTAGAATTGTAGTAGTGTCCAGGAGAACAATGAACTGTAAGGTATGAGGTGTATTATTTTCAGAAAGTAGCAATCTTCAGTGCAGAGAGAACCTTCCTCTACCCTGGACATACCTCACGATCCCCGTTCTGCAATGTACTTATTAGGCCATAAAAGGCAAAAAAAGTCACCAGCTCCCTGTAGTTCCCATTACAAAGGGAACTAACTTCTAACTAGAATTATGTTCCAAAGACTAGAGCTAAACCCTTACGAACTAGTAACATGTGCTACGTACGTCTCTCACTCTATTTAATACAGTGGTTTCCAATGAGTTTGTAAGAAATGGAAGCTGATACATATCTGCCTCAACAATAAAAATGCCTTTCACAATGGCAGGAGAGATGTTTCCATCAGTGTCTGTTTGCCAGGGCCAGCACGTCATTCCAGCAACTAAACCAAAATGCATTTGGGCAGATTCCTTCTTCAGCAATTACACTGGAAGTTGACACTATGGGACACGCAATGTGTGGCACGCTTACAGTTTCTGCCTAGCCCATTAATAATCAATCCTTAACTTCATAAAATTTCTGTAGTGTTTAGTTTTTCTAATTTGGCAAATAAAAATATACAGGACATGAAGGCAAAAGCATTGTCTAATGCAAGTTTGTCTTATTTCTTGCCATGCAGTGGGGCTGACTCACTTACCAGTTGCAGTGCTGACTCTGTACCTGCCTGTGGTAAATTCCAAAGAAAACCATAAAGCCTGTTCAGTCTCTGCAACCTCGGGAAATCATTCCTAGTTTACAGATTTCCTGACTATTTAATTTAATCGCACACTGTATTTCTATGTGCAGTGACTCTGTTTGTTTTGGAGCCTTTCAAAGCCCCTTGGCACTGAAGATTACAAACAAAAGGGCAAGCAGCAGAAAAAAAATATGAATCGTGGAAAGATTTTAAATTCACCTTTGGTTTCACAGTCTTGAAAGGAAACAGCACCTTCGTACTTGGTCACAAGCCCACCGCCACATGGAAAGCAGAGGGTCCTTCCTGGTTCAGGCTGGTACATACCAAGAGGACAGACTCTACAAGGTTTAAAACCATCTGAAGAATAGTGCCCAGGAGAACACTGCCCTAGAAATTGAAAATTATGATCTGTATGAGTGAGCCGACTTTTCTGGACAAAGTATAAAACCCACCACCAATTTTGCCAAAAATTGCCAACAAAATAGATCTGAGGTGGTTTCTCTGAGAAATGCCCCAAATGACCAGGTTTTCTAATTGTGTTTTGGCCTTGTACTTGCATGTAAATTAAGTATCACAGCATGTTGTTCACTTGCAGCTACAACATAAAGTCCTACACAATAGGCACTTAAAACAAGTACATAAGAGATTTTATGTGCCTCACCTATAGGGGTGAGGATTTCAGTCATAGCCTGTTTGTTACTACACAGGCATTACTGCTCCAGAAGACATAATGCGAAAATACTATTGATTACAGGTGGTGAGTATCTTTCTAACAAAATATGTGTTCATCAAAATCCACTGTTTCATCACATATGCTGACAGATTTTATGGAGACATACTGATTTTGATAAAATCTTTGACAGGGAGGTTTATGAAGTCCAAAGCATATTCTCTCTTGCACTTTCAGAGAAAGAGAAAAGGGGAGAGTTGAGCAGAAAAACAGACTTGTGATCTGACAACAAACATTTTGAGACAGATCCACTCTGCAAAAATGATCAGAAGAGTTTCTTTTTGTTATTGTGCTGACCAATAATTCAAATGCAAACTTTGAAACAAAACAGTCTGTTTCCTCTAGTTGTTGTGCTGCTTTGGTCAGTATACTGTAGTCAACGTTTATAAACTCAGATTTTATTTTGATACTCTATTCTTATTGGATTTTGGATAAATACAAATCAACATAACAAAGATGCACAGGCATTTTGAGAATTTTCCTGTGATAGTTCCTTCATACAGTAAATGAGCAAAATCCACCATATGTTTGGACTGGAGACACTAGAGTTATTTTTTATTCAGTGGATAGGGAAAAAGCAGCAGTTTCTCAAGTGATATTCCTTGTGTGTTCACTCTAGATACCCTTGAAGAAAGCATTAATGTAAATTATATGGATGAGTTTTAAAGTTAGAACTTGCATAGCAGATAAGACAGATTTTGTTCAAAGTCAAATAATGTATCTGCTATAAACTAGATTTTGCTCATGTGTGATGAAATAAGGTAAAGACAATAATTAACAGTTGTGTCTTAAAACCTTATCTTGATCAAGTTACAGCAGAAGCACAGCTCCCTTCTGAAACCAGGTATTATCATCATTATCATATAATTTATATATCATGAAGTTGAGTCAGAGATGCCACGTCACTTGCCAGAAGCTCCAGTGAATTCAAGCAGTGCTGAAACTTGCAGTCATTAGCTCTGAGTCCCGGTTACAGATCCCTGCAGCATAACTATCTCAAAATTATGATTGCTGCTGATTAGACCAAGTAAACTGCATCTCATGCAAAACATTAAATCAGCAGGTTCATTAGACTCACCAATACCAGTCCAAAGCAATCCATCCCTTTGGCTCACAATATACCTAATGAGACCTGACAAGTTGAGGTATGTCCAGATTCCATACCTGACCTGAAGCAAAGTGCTTTTCTTGGCTTGTTCATTTCCATACCATAGCTCACATTGCCGGAGCAGGTCCCATCTTCTTGTCGGCAATGTCAGTGGATGCAACAAGCCAAAACATTTTGTGTATTGCTTGTAAGCACACAGAGGTTCCTTCTGTTACCTTTACAAGACAGAATTCTGGAAGGCTCTCCCCTCTTTTAGCCTCCATGCCTCACAGGTTGTGTGGCAACACCTAATCCTTCTATAATCAAATTAAACTTGCCTCCACATTCTGACACGTTCCGGGCGCCCGCTACTCCCTGTCCATCGTTACTTGGGCAAGGCTCACAGGTAAGTTGACCTTCTGTGTCTTGGTATGTTCCTGGTGAGCAAGGAACACACTGATTATGCTCTCCGCTATAAAAGGTGCCAGTGCTGCAGGTAACTGAAAAAAAGAAAAGGGGAATCTACATAAGGACTTTCATTTTGATCATATTATTTACCTTTATATCAAGCATTTAGAGAAGATGTGTCTCTTTGGCCCAGGTATTATAGTGGCATATGTTTTGCATATGTTAGACCAGGATCCTCATCTAATGTGAACAGGCCCATCTCCACTGTGGTCTAGGTCAATTTACATCAGGGTGAGGTCCTTTGTCTATGAAGCTATTAAACGGCACTGCACTGAAGTGTTTATCAGACATATGTTGTTAATAAAGCTGATGCAGTCTTAAGACAGTATGTTGCAGTTTAATTAAAAACAGTGGCGCATAACATATGGGAAGTGATGCCATTTTTTAGTTTACACTAGGTGCATTTACGTGTTGGTTTTATGGCAGACGACCAGAAAAAGTCCGTCTCCGGAGATGAGGTCTAGAGATTTCACTGAGGGCAATGTATCCCAGGTAATATTTTATGTCTCTTGACACTCAAATACCCCAACTGGAAAGCGTTTTAAATACAGATAGGAATACACATGCTTTTCTTGCTGCAACAGGATACATAACTGCATTAAACATTTTTCTCTGCTGGATATAGGTAGTTAAAATGTATTGGTTTCTAGACACTAACAACAACAGTCTCTCAATACAGTTTCTAAATCACTGTTCCTATATGATGAAAACAGCCTCTGAACCAGCTCATTAGAGGCACCTATCAGATCTGCACTTCACTATTTCTTTTTGCTTGTAAATCACTTGATGTCTAAAAGAAGCTGGAAAAACAGATATGCTGATTTGGAAAAGACGACTCTAAGCGATTAGAAAGCTTGCAGTGCTGAGAACTGCCATTAGTAGGTTTGCGCTAGCACCTTGCCCCCAGTAAAGCATTAAAGCCTGATAACCTGGGAAAAGAAATGAGGTTTTTTACATAGTTAAAATAGATTTTTGTAGATTTTTTTTTAATTGGATCTCTTGAGTGTTAAATATAAATATATCCATGAGTCACAGATTATTTGGTGGTGAGGAGAGCAAGAGAGGTGATACAAAACTAAACACACGGCATCTAGACAAACACCGTATTATTGTTTCACAGAATTGTAATTATGTTTTCTTAAGATGATAGAAGGAACTTGGAACTAAATGCCAACACTGCCTTCTGGCAGGCCTTGATGCATACCAGCTGACAGCACAGGAATGCATGCACACATATGCTGCTTTTGTTTTCCTTTCCTTTCCTTTCCAATCATTTAATGAACTCCCTTCAAAGTTTTAGGAACTGTCAGTGGTCCAGGCACATATGCTGAGTAGTATTGATCTAAATTGTCAGTTATCTTATAGATGTCCTGCCTGGCTCACTAGGGACAAGTTAATTTTGGATTGCTTGTTTTGGGGGATATGGCTGAGTAGAGTTGTTGGGACTTACCGCATTTTCCATCCTGCAGCACTTGCCCTGTACTGCAAGCTTCATGCCCTTCAGTAGCTTTAGCTGGCTTCTGAGCCACTTCATATTCTGTCCCAGAAAACTGAATGTAAAATTGCTGTTTATTAATAGATTTCCTCAATGTTTTGATTGCAGTTTGCAGCTTCTGTTCCATCCTTTTCCGAACACAGTCAATGTTACAGGTGTCTAGATGGGAAATGATAACAAAACTAGAAGCAATTGAGATTCATGTTTAAAAAGAGGTGCTTAAAAAAAAAGCTTAGCCTACATCGCACTATGACACCTCTGTTTGCTTCACTGTCTTCTCTGTGTAAATGTAGAAGCAGCTCACTGTATTTAAAATCAGGCCTTTTAAAGGGACAAGACAGTACACTGAGGTCTACCAAACTGAGTTCCATGGCCTATAAGTGCTGATATCTTATCTCTAGCAGTAAGAACTCTGGTTATACTGAGTGCACAGGGAGAGCGCTGCAGAAAACATCAATCCCATTGTGTTTTATTTCCAGATACGTGTTCAGTCTGTCACGACTAATGCGTCTGAATTTCTTCTGTCCGTGCTTTACTCAGTTGATTAGGAATTCTTCCCACTTCCCTGACCAAAATACCCGAGTGACACAAAGAAAGGTGCTTTCTGGCATGATTACTGTTTGAATCACTTGGTTAGTGAGGTACCCGCTCAGGGTTAAGCAACCTGCCTTTGAGGACTGACATGTTTATAGAATTCAGCCCACATTTTCTTTGGCTGGGTTTTATAGCATAATATTCCGTCTCATGAATAACTTGAAGCAATTCTTTTTCTTCCTGAAGTTTGTTATGAAAATATGAATTTTCCAAATGTGTGATAAAAATGTTTGATTCTTAGACTGAAGTTTCAGCAACTTACATTTTGGAGGATATTTTTACCGTCGTTGCAGAACTTCTACCTAATCCTTAAATTCTCTGTGCATCAATTAGCACTTCTGCTGTTTAAAGAAATCAGACTAAATTAAAGTACATGACTTAACTCAAGGCTTTGAAGGAATTTTGCTCCAGATTCAATCTTTGTTCTTTTGGCTTAATTTCATACTCGATTCCTTTCAATTACATCTCTGAAACTTTGAGTTTGGAAAGGCTGTTGAACGAGGCTTGTGCTAAAAGGTTTGATGCTATTTCATCAAGCTGCTATACAAAGAGATTCTAACAACACACCAGGGAACTGAATTCTGATTTCTCTCCGCGGACAGATCTTTCACAAACCTGAGACTTCTTCTGACTTCATCTCCACTTCAAACTCTGCGGTGATATGGGATACTTCTTTTGACGGGGACTTGCGGCCTCGGCGTTTTTTCTTGGAGGAATCGCACTTGAGATTCACAAAGGTCACCTGGCAGTTGTCTGTACAAGGGAATTGACCTCCTTTGCATAAGAGAAGCAACACAGAAAAGAAATCAAGTAGCAAAGTAACAAGTGACAGGCTAAGCATCGATATCTCAGCTGGGTTATCATGAATGCAGTGACAGGCTTCACAACATTTCACATGCGTTGTTAGACACCTCCTTCTCTGTGCAATTTTGGGTTTGCTCATTTTGCCAGTGAATGCAGGAGGCGAAAGTACAGTGTGGTGATGCTGAGCTGCAGAGTGGCACCTCTAATGCCTATAATTGCCCGCCTCTTTTCTGCCTAAGGATTAGAAAGCTCTTTACAGACATTAAGATCAGCAATACTATATACAGTCCTTCGATGGTTAAACAAAGCAAGAGAGTCAATTTCGTAAATTCATGAGAGCAGCAGGACTGGGCCTCTAGAAAGTACCAGCTGGTATTCCATCTCTTTCGGCAATGACAATCACCAGATATCAAAGGTTTTAAAAGCCTTTGATTGGGAGGTTATGAAAATATATTGGAAGGCTTTATCTGAGGGGAAATCATAGAATCGTTTAGGTTGGTAAGACCCTTAAGATCGAGTCCAACCGTTAACCTAGCACTGCCAAGCCCACCACTAAACCACGTCCCTAAGCACCACATCTACACATCTTTTAAACGCCTCCAGGGATGGTGACTCCACCACTTCCCTGGGTAGCCTGTTCCAGTGCTTGACAACCCTTTTGGGGAAGAAATTTTTCCTAATATCCAATCTAAACCTTCCCTGGTGCAACTTGAGGCTGTTTCCTCTCATCCTATCACAAGCCAGAGGAACTGAATGCCCTCATCAATTATGTGTAACCACTGAGGGGAAAGGCCACAATCCACTGGGACACAATCACATAAGCATCCTCTCCCTATATAAAGAAATCTATGTGAAAATCATCCTTTTTGTGATAGGCGATGGACCTTCCAGGTCAGGGAGAAATTTCTAGCACTCAGACCACCACAAGGAGTTCACTCCAAGTGTGTGATTGCATGATACAATCTTACTGTTAGACCCAGAAGTTCAGACTACATAACAATCACAAAGCAAAGCAAGCAAAAGACAAGGAAACGCATCCAAGAAATACATTCCCATGGTGACTATACGGACCAAAAGAATCAACTTCAATGACCCTAAAAATGAGTCTGATAATCACATCTTATTAAATGAAGAGACTACATAAGGATAAGGTAAGCATCTTGACAACTGAGACTTGTTTTAAGCCAATACTTCAAAAATTAGAGAGAGAAATGCCTGGATTGCAGGGTAAAGAAAAAATCTAAGTCTAAATTTTAAATATAAGTACTTTAAACCATTAGCATTTTTTTAAGATAGCTATTTTTACTCTTCTCTGTTCAGGGCTTATATATGATTCCTCACTCACTAGCAGAAGTGGTGGTAAGACAGATTCACAACAGAGAATATATCACCTGTAGACTTCTGTTGTAAGCCGCTAAGTTACTTTAAGTAACATATGAGCTGTTGCAATTACGCCAATACTGTGTATTAAAATCTAGAAAATTTTGAGTTAACATTAAATTTAAATGAACTTCAAATATTTTAAGCTGTGAAAATGCACAGCAGTAACACCCAAACACTCTTTAATTGTCCCTGTCATGATATGAAGGGTATGGAAGGCAAATGTCATAAAGATCTATTAAATACATATCACTTTTAAATGTCTTTTTTGTTCAACTTTAAAAGTGATGTTCAAAACTAATAATAATAAAACCCCACACCTCGTCATACCGAGTTTTAAAAACATTTGATTACTTTGATTCAGCCTGACACAAACTTCTTTTTATTAATTTCAGATTTTCAGTAATTATGTCTAAATCTTCTGAATCTTTTTTTCTAACATCACAACTACTCAGTCCAACATAACAAAAGATGTAAGGCCGTGTAACATCAGATTTTGATTATAACTTTCCTGCTTAGGGGTTGTCTTTGCTGCTGCAATGGGATACTAATTCAGCATAAGGCAAATAAATAATAGCTTTTGTGTTCTTTTATAAACCTCATTTGGGAAAACTAAACCAAACTGACATTGTTTCATGTAACTTTGCATTGGTCATAGCTTTTTGTCCCAGGATATCTCTGCCATTACCAATGCCAGAAAAAGGATCAGCCTAATTCCAAACGCATGTACTACTGAACAAAGATTTTTCAAAGCAACTGGTGACATTTCAGCACTGTTAGATCCAAACCCAAGGCACCGTTAAGCTAGAGTGTGAACCTTGGCCTGAACTTAAATTCAGATCCAAACATGAAAACCATTACTTTTTTCCCATCTTCAGTGTGAAAACAAAATATGCAAACAAGCAAGCAAACAAACAATTAGAATGCTGTTTACATGTTAGAAGAAACCACATACCTAGAACAGCTTGCTTCCCAGAATCTTTTGTTTTTTCTTTGCTGCGAGGCCGTAAGTGGCACTTTGCATCTTTAATTTTAAAACGCGCTTTCTGCTTGATTGGAGGGGCTAATGAATCTGTTGATGTAAAGTAAAAGAGCTATTATTTGGGATGCAGATGAAATGAAGTCTGAAACTTATTTTTAAAAATAACAGACTCAAAGGTTTTCTTGCGACATAGAAAAGAGACAGCCCCAGAGTTACACACCTTGTACAAGAGGATTCGTTTCCATAGGTCCATTTTTTCACATAAGGACTTACTCTTGAGCTGATAAAGATCAATGAATTTACTAGTATCTCACATGCTCTGCACAGATGCTTCCCCTCCAGCAGGCCTGGACATCTTGGTGGAATTTGGGTGAACTTGTCTCTTACTATGAAAAAGATTCATTCCTACCTTTTTTTTTTCCCCTGACTGTCTGTCTGTGACTTCCCATGCTACTTTGCTGTAGTTCTGCTCTTGCTAATGCCAACCAGGACTAAGATTAATTTAGTGGAGCTATGCTGTTGGCAGTTGAAAACCATGCAAAGGAAACTGCGGTCTATGGTTTGCAAGCTTTATTCTTCAGCTTTAAATCCAAGCCAGTTACTTCTTGTGACTTTAAAGGCTGGTTACACAGCCACATACTGCTTAGAAAATGTAGCTGCTGGCTGACCTCCTCCCAAAGTCCGTGGTGGAAAAGGCTGGGCCTGGCCCGCCACCTGCCAGCCCCTGCAGGCTGCCCACAGGGCCCGGCGCAGGCGGAGGGTGGTCACAGGTAAATGCCGCAACGTGGGTCCCTCTTCCCTCGGGAGGGCCTTGCCAAACCAGGACTACAGAGGTAGCCTGGCCCTGTGCCACAGGCAGCCACATCTGCCGCTGCGTTACCTCACCCCACAGCATTGTAGCTCCTAACGCATTCCAAATATAAGAAATACATGGTTAGAGAACTGGCAAATTGGAGAGAAGTACAGCAGGTAATGATATGTAAAGTGGACTGACATTTCCCTCTGCTCAGTGCTGTTTCAGCTGCTTCTAATTTTGCCAGACTTCAACCATTTTGAGCTGAACTTTTTTTTATGCCGAGTATCAGCTTTAAGACACATTTTGAAATGTCTCTGCAAAAATAATCCAGCCACTTCTAAGAACAAGATGAATGACCCAGCATGTGCTCATAGAAGTCTCATAACCTTGTTGGTTATTGGGAATCCCCAGTAGGAAGATCGGTGCTCCTAAGGTGCTCACTTCGCAGGTGAGGGCTGGGACCCACCGTAGACTTCTGCTCTTGTGCTATGGATGGGCCCCTCTGGCTCACTTCCAAGTCTGGGAAGAAACGCCATTTTGATATTCTTGCTATTGCCTTGCCGGGCTATGGAAAGTAAATTATTCTAAACATTTGTCCTTATTGAATATATCTCAAACCTCCACCACTCCTACACTGACCTACCAGCACGATGCCACCCTGGAGGGCAACTAAGCACACTCCAGCCCTCAAGGAGAAGCTGCAGAAAAGTGAGTGTGCGCATGATAAAACACAGGCTACCTTAATTCTGGCCTTGTGTAACTTGAGAGTTGAATGTCTTGCAACTCCCAAATGGTCTGGAGGACCTC
Source organism: Cariama cristata (assembly GCF_000690535.1). Classification (NCBI taxonomy): domain Eukaryota; kingdom Metazoa; phylum Chordata; class Aves; order Cariamiformes; family Cariamidae; genus Cariama; species Cariama cristata. Next base: position 30,270 of record NW_009607791.1, read on the forward strand.
CATCACCGACCTCCCAGACGCCAAGGCCTGGGCAAGCAGGAGAGCACCCACCTGCGCAGCTGGGCAGGGTCGCGTTGCGTTTCTGCTGAGCCTTGCCTTGCTGGATGGGAACACCACAGCTCAGCGTGTAGCTGTTCTCCGAATCTGCGGGGCAGAACGCAGAGTCAGCACATGTGGCAACAGCCTCACAAAGCATCTGCTCCCCTCGTCACCCCCAGCATTAATGTTCAGCACTTGAACAAACTGATTAATACTGCTAAACCAGGAGACACTAAGTGCTGAACTTGGATTTTAATGGGCTGAAATAGTTTGCCAAAGGCTACTGCTTCACAGTGTTGACTACAAGTTTTGTTTCTTCCAGCACTGAAATGTTACATTTTATAAACAAATTGGCATAATGTTAGCTGTAAATAATTCCAGGGTGCACAAGTAGAAAATATTTTGTGTTTGTCCATGGCAGAGTCCTTGCACTTTGATCATCTCTATAATCATAAAAATAAACCATGTACTTTCATAATAATTTTAGCTTCAGACTCGGACAGAATTTATTGGCAGAAACAAAAAATAACATACTTGGAACCGTAACAGGGTTTGCATATTGCACAGATAAAACTGTGTATTGGTGCATACAAATTAGATAAATGCATGGTTCCGGTAATCTGTGCTAAACTGAAAATGAAGTGTGAACAGCTCTACTGCATATAATGCCAGGACTAACATGAAAAGTAGAGACTCTCTTGTTGAAAATAATCCTGTATCAGAACCAGAACATATATGAAAAAGCAATATCAATCCCCCTGCCCCACCTACCCTGCAAAACTGCGTAGATGAAAATTACCTGTAGCAAGTGATTTAAAAAAAAAAAAAGGGGGGGGGGGGGAAGAGATGAAATGCCTGAGTTTCTATAAATAACACTCAGCTGAACTATTACCAGCAAAATTTATTAAAATCCAGCAACTGCAGCAACTAATACTCAGAGATCCTTTGTGCCATACAGCCTCCTGAGACAGTTTTACTTGTACTCATTTTGTATGAGACAGTAAGACAGATTGAAAGCTGTTGCTAGGTCATCCTTTGCAGAGCTGATGGAAGTTTTATGCTACTCTGGCTCGCGTGGGAGCTTGATCCCATGCTGTGGCAACCACAGTGTTAAATTTCCCTGGGTGTCCCACCCGTCCTCTCCTGCCCCTGCCTCAGACTGTGCTCGCCAAGCTGAGCTCCTCTCAGGGAGAGCCTCTGCTTTGGGAGTTGCTTCTGCTCCTGCTCCGGCACAGAATTACAGGGTATTTCAGGCCAAGATGCTGAGTTCGTCATTGTAAGCAGATGCCTGGATAGAAACAGGGGACTCGACTTCAGTTGAAAAACGTGGTACTAAAAATTAGCAGGAATTCACTGAAATCAGCTGTTCATTTTTTCCCCTCACTTTTGACATAGCAATTCAATATATTAAAATCTTTCTTTTGCACCATCGTCGTTAAGGTAGCTATATCTCTCAGATTTTTGTTAGAATTTCCCCACCCCCACAAATGACAGCTCAAATTAAACAACGAAGGGCCAAACCTCTAATGTAACCGACATTCAGCTGCTCCTGTATTTAGCGATCTGCATGTCTGGCCCAATTTAATTCATAATGATGTTTTTGCACATTTACAGTTGTCCATAGGAAAAACTGTATGCAAGAATTATGAATACGTTAGCAGAGAAAAACTATCAAGTCATATTCTAGACTTAGTAGACAAATACTTCGTACAAACCTGGAACAAAAAGAGTATTGGATGGGCACGACAGGAAGCAGCTCTCTATGCCTCCTGTCTTACTACACACCAGCTGAGCCTTGGGAGCTGGTTTGGCATTCGGGAGACATTTCACCATCTCTGAGGAGAAAAAAGAAAAAAAGAGAAATGAAAAAAGATCAAACACTGCCCAACCTAGAACCTTGTGCATCCGCTTGCATACAGTGGTGAGGAAAGGCAGAAGTGGCAACAAAGCAAAGCCACAGGCCCAGGCATTTCTGAAATAAGCACGCGTTAGGGAGAGAGTATCTGGATCTGGATCTTGAGTTTGGACTTGAAGATGAAACTCCCTCAGATTTTTAGGCCTAAACTCTAGATCAGTCTTTCCCTCTTATCCTCCATTTTGGGAGTGTTCGGGTCCAGATCTGCACTCTGGAAGGCAGGTGTCTCTCTAATTATGAGCACAATTCTGTGTGCACATCTTGATCTCAGACGCAACAGGCAATACTAATGACCTGAGATGTTCTCTCCTCGCTTTTGGAAGCATAGTGCTCTGGTTTAACCGGCCAACTACCACACCACGCACAGGAGTCACCTTCACAAAGATCTGTTTATTTAGCTGACTGCTAAAATGGTATTTTCCACTTCTCACTCTAACGCTCACAGACTTTTTAATTTTAGCTCCATGCTCTAGCTTCTGGAAGTAGAAAACTTCCCAGCCAGGCAGAGATGAGGCGGGACATGCTGGGATGGAGATGGATAGTCCCACCGGTCCTTTCAGCCGCTGCTGAAATGCTAGAAGGGACACTATGACACACATGGGCATCAGCCATTTCTCATCAGCACCCACCACATGAGGCACATGTGTGAGCTACTGTGATGGAAATATCCAGCTTCTCCTCTTGGCTTCATGGCAGGATGAAGACAGAGTATCTGGCAGCTCTCACAAGCTGCTCTTAGTATTTGGGTAAGGGACTGTTTGTGTTTTAGCTGAAACTACATAAAGTTGTTATGAATTGTTGGACCAGTCTCTGTGCTTCACACTGAGATGACGGTATGCCACTGATAATGATAATCCCGCATTTATTTTAAATTGATTTCTTTTGGGATTGAAGTGTTACTTAAGTACATCTTTCTCCACGCAAATGATGAGGTTCCTTCTCGGCTGCAGCGGGCAGGTGCCATCAGTACCTGCACTGAGGCAGCCTCACCGCTTCCCTCCTTTCCCCCAGAGGTTTAACCTCTGCACTGACTGCTGGCCAAGTGCAGGTAGGCACCTCTTCAAGCAGGTATTTCACACTGCATCAGCTGGTTAAATCTCAGCCAGGTGTCTGTAGAGCAGTTCTTGCTTCAGCCCTGTAAAAACCTGTTCAGGTACATATGCTTTTTCTCTGACTGTTCCTTGCTTCTTCTTCCAAACATGCTCACCTTGCAAGGTGGACTTGGCTGACTCTTGTTTTGCTCATGGCTGACTGCGCTACTGCAAATGTCATTCTGCCTACCTGTCAGCTCACCGCTGGACCACATCAACGATCAGAGCTGCAGCAGCCAGGCTAGTTTAGGTCCGCCCGGGTTTGGGAAGAGCCCAGTAAAGCTGGGATCAAACAGGGCAATTCAAACGTGGTAGCTGGAATGAGCCTTGCCTGGCTTGGCTTGAGTGCAGAGGAAGGGTCCCAGCAGCCACCAGCTGGTTTGTGTTCCTGGCCTCACTGTTGGTTAAATGTAAATATCTACAAGTCCCTTAAAGACGCCTGATGTTCACATCTCAAATATGGGAATAATCGTCCTCCACTTACCTCCCTCCTAAGGTCTTTTATCTTGCTTTGGTGATGTTTTTAAAAAAATTATTTCTTTGGACTGAGGAGACAACACAAATGCAAAGTGTCATGGCTGAGCAAAAGAGGATTTTGTCACTGCAAATGTCTCCAAATCATGTGGCATTCAGGATCACTAAATATCACCATTCTCCTCCTTTTCATTGTGGTTTTATAACAATGTAGAATGCAGTTTCCTCTAAACAATGTTAGTAATAAAGGCAGGCGATCAGCAGGGAGATGACACTCATTTTAAGCCTCATTAAATTCATCAAATAAAACAGGGTATATCAATAGAGAAGAGTGTTCTATTTTCCATCTTCCAACTGAGTATTACAAATAATGAAGAGAAATTTACAACTAGGAAAATATTTTCAATACAGCCTCTTACCATGGGAACAGCATTCTTAGTAGGTTGAGAGGGAATATAGTACAAAACTTCTGTGGTCTAACTATATATCAGAGCTCAAAAAATTCTAGTCCTTGCTGTTAATTTACAAATGCCCTTCCAGAGGACTAACTGGTACATTGCAAGGGAGAGCTAGTGGATAAGTAGAAAAACATAGTTAATCATTTCTTACTCCTACAGTATTTAGTTCTCTATATAGCAGGGAAGGTAACATACGTAAAGGTAAGCAGGAAAAATGAAGTACTTGGTTGTGGTTAGGAAGCAAGTCAGTGGCAAAGGTTGAAACCCAACTTGAGATACTCACCCACCACCCCACCCCACCTTGGCTATAAAGTGCCTTCTGTACTGCTGTACCCACGTAAATGAAAAAACACCACAGTTGCATGGTCATGCAAGAGGCCGGTGCAGTCCTCTCTACTCCAGACTATAGCGGTTTCCCTTAGTATGTGCAGAGATTCCCTTAAATAAGGTCTCCCCCTTTCGTGCTCTATCTTGCTCCCAGTTAGGTATTAGGCCCAAATGTACCTATGAGAAGTTATTCATGGTTAAAACAAAACCAAAACCAACAAAACCAAAAAATCCAAACCCAAACAAAATCTCCACAACCTAAATTCGACTATGAAAGACCTAAGGTATGCCATTCCCATTAAAAACATGAAAATGGAATTAAAATCTCACAGAAGATACTTTGAATGGCTGTAGCCATGGCCAAGATTTGCTCTGCTTCAAATAAGACCCCAGAAAAAAAGTCATCTGCTTAAAGGATACAGAAATTCAGATCTGCCACAAACTAAGTGACACTAGCAACAAGTGCCAAAATTGTAGTGGTCTCAGGATTTGTGCTGATTGCAATTAATACTTTTGACCCAGCCAGTGTCAGTACTTTATATTAAGCAGGATACCTTTGGAGAGAACTTGAAAAATTGGGCTATGGTGCTGTAAATGTAGGTATTAACCTGAATACCATGTCCAGCTTGCAAACAGTTAAACATTTTGAATATTCTCAACTAGTCTTAGTGGGAAATAGAGTTACAGCTGAAGTCATAGAGATGGACAAAGGACACATTAAGGACAAAAGTATAAAATACATAAAATAATAAGACTTAGATTTGTGTGAATGTACTCGTAAAATTAAAAAAAAAATTCAAATAAAATCCAATATTGCCCATTCTCTAATCCACCTGCAGTCATATCCTAGCCCATGCATCTCCATCTCAGTTTACAGAATGAATTTGGGGATCTACATTGTGAAAAGGCAGCATCCCTCAAACAAAACCACGGGCTTCTCCACCCTCCGGGAGAACAGGAACATCACCACAGACACCTCCGAGTCAGCCTCCCACACTTACCAACACAGTCCTTTTTATTCCAGTGCAGTTTCTTTCCAGGTGGACAGACACACTCGTAGCTCCCCATTGTATTAAGACACCCATAGTCACAGCTACCATTGCTGATGCTGCATTCATCAATATCTGAAAATGCAATTAAAGTTGAGTATTAACCATATGTACACATGTATACTATGCATTAAGATATTATGTGCATAAGGATATCTGTTTCTACTACATCTTTTATATTTAAGTCTATATAAAGATGTATAAATGCAGACAATACTCACGTCAAACAGTTTGCATATTGCATGTATTTGTCCTTAGACACATGTATAGCTCCTACTCTTTCCAGGATCTGTGCATACAATACAATTTACTTGCCAGGACTAGTTACAGTGAAATTCTTGGAAGTACTCACAAGATACAAAACATGCTCAAAAGTCTCTGCAGCATCTGGACAATAATGTAAATTGCATTGTGTGGAAAAATAAGGCATAAACATCTGTGAGATTAGATCACTTTTGCATAACAGGGAGATAAATTCTCCATAGTGATTCACAGAGTTTGCTTTTAGAAATGATTCAGATGAAGCAGGAAACTCTATCTTTGACAGGAACCCAGCGGCTGAAGTGTAGTTTATTTAGTCTTTTTCTCCTCAAATAAAAATGAAAGCTAAAAGTTTGCAAGAAGGCAAAGCAACTACTGGATATGTTATCACTGACATTCCACATAAAATCTTTCAACTTTTGATACGTTAGAAAAGTATTTAGTCAATATGAGGTATATCATTTTCTGTCTACGCAATCAGCATTTATATATTGTGTCGACATGACCGATCTCTCACCTCCTCTCCTCCCACCACCAGAAAGGACGTTTATCCACCATGCTGAACAGGAGCTGTGCTGCCGTGTACTCACCTCTGGATCACGCTCGGGCACACCTGGGACATTAGATGGCACAGGCCAAAATTGTCGTATGGCACCAGTGAGCCATCAGTTGCACACTGCTGCTCCAGACTCTTTACTCCACTAGTGCAGCCAGAACCAAAAAGCCCTTGTTATGAACCACAGCCCTGTTATTTTAGGCACTGCACTAACCTCAACAAGTGGTTTCTGCCCTTTGAACGCAGTTACCCATCTGCTTGCTAAAACGGTAGTGCTGCTGTAATAGACTTTTACAAGGCCCAGAGGTCGCACCATTTGGCATATGCTCACGTGAGCTAGAATGACACCAAATCAACATGAGATACACTGAACTGCTAATACTCTGGCTTAACGATAGGCCTCAAAATGTAACTGTAGAAGGAAAATTAACACTTAACATGTTTCTAAGGGAGGTCTAAATGCTCACAGGTGGAGTGTCTAACTGCCTTTCCAAATCACACCTCAGCCTAGGCTTGAACTCCTCGATCGCTGTGTGCTTGGCACTCTGTGAATCCATATGGTTTGCAGGAACACAGTCTGAGTTCAAGGCTGTTCTCTTCAGTTTTGGAGCCCAGTGACCCCATCTGAAGCCAGAAGGTGAGGTACAGGTAGGGAGTGGGGCTGATGAGGGATTGGGCTCAAGGACGCACTTAGGTCCTACACTGGTTAACAAATGCAAGCCCATAGATACTAGCCAAGTCTTCCTCTGGCATCTTGGGGCACTTGATGGGAAGAACATGGGAGTATTTACTGGGGCAGCTGCTGGAATCCAGAAAAACACCTCGCGCTCTCTGATGCAAGATTTTAGCCTGTGTGGTTAAGTAAAAATCTAGAAAACATGGAGTACATGCATAAGAGAAACTAAGAAAGACACCCCAATACGACAGGCATGTTTCTAGACAGCATTAGGATTTTTGGGTTAGAGGCAGGACTTCTGGAGGTCCTGGGTCAGCAGTTCCAAAAACTGACCAGGGAGATAGTCCCAGAAAAAGTTTTTTCTGGGACATTTTGTACATAGTGGTCAGGCTTATGCTGAATGGGATCTACTTGTAAACCCATATTTTGAAACACAAAATTTTAATCCACAGTGCTCCTGCCACTGAGCTCTGGCTGAACTGTTCAAATCCAAGCTCTTGCTGTCAACCACCTCAGCCCAGAGCCAAGCTGCTGAAGCAGCAGCCAAATTCCCCAAGGCACTGAACGGTCCTGCAGACTCTACTAACTTTCCTAAGGTCACTGAACAAGCCAATATATACTGCAAGTAGGGCTTTACATAAACAGGTGGTGTAAGTGCTAGCACCGTCCTTCTAAAAGATTCCCTTATGACACACGACTTTTATTACAAGAGATGCCACGAAAAGGATCCCAGAGAGAGCAACAAGGGTTGCCCCTCAGCACGGAAGGCCCAGAACAAGGACACTGCCACGTGGTTTATTAATTACTAGTAGAGGGGAAGCAAGATGGAGAGAAAGTTTACTAAGAGGCACGCCTGCACCAAATCTTTTTGAAGGTTCTCATTATTTCTCCCTAATTTTGACTTCTTCTCAGTGCCACATGGATGGCAGCCAGGGTAAGTTATTTGTTCCACTATAAACATCACTCTCCAGGGCCTGACTAAAACTAATGATAGGCCTGAGCGGCAAAGCTCAGGGCCTGGACAAGTCTGGATTCAGAGCTGTGATTTTGGATCTGCCCATTACGGAAAAAAGGCAGGAGGTTTGGATCTGATTATGTTTTTGCCCAAAGTTCAGCCCTGAGTATTTCCAGTTAAGAGTTTTGGTCATACTTCAGTCTTATTTAAAAGACTGAAGCTGAAGTGAGGCTGAAGATTATTTAAAGACTGAGGCTGAACCCCAGACTTTGAGGTTTGCCCTAAATTAATACATACATTAAGTCATTAAGGAATTAACAGTGAAATTGAAGATCAATCTCTCCACACCTCACATAGCATAGGTCCCCAAAACTTCCAGACTCTGATTTTGCTTTCAGAACCATCCTCAAGTGGAGTCTTTTTCCAAACTCTTTCCTTTGATGGACTCCTACTTCTCTTCCTGCCCGCCTCTACTACACAGTGAATTCATTTGTTACTTATCCTGCTCTATACAAGAGCTACTGGCATAGAGCTCCTACACCTTTCTCCCAAGAGAAGCCAGGCAGAGATCTCACATTAACCCCACAAAATCAGGTGAACTCAGCACTGGGACAGAAGTGAGGGGCTAGCATCTGTTTCTGCTACATCAGTTTGCATGGCACAAACCGAATCACATGCGAACGGAAACAGCACGAGCCTTTAACTGTATCTTTTTGGCTCAGTCTAAGCACAATTCACTTAGGAATACATAGAGGGTAACTCTTGCATATAAGATGTACCACGATGCCTGCTCCACAAACTGAGAGCCGTTAGGGCCCAACACGGTTCTCAGCAAATCCTCAAGCATACTTTCCCTGGGCTGTCTGACTCAGTTCAGAACCTGGCCTGAATATGTGGCTTTTCTGGATTTAAAGTCAGGGCTGTGTTTATAGTATGATGCAAGCTTTACTTAGTTTGTATCTTGAATAATTTGAATAATTAAATAAGTGACTATTAACCATCTTTTAACTAAACAAAACCATTTAGTTTTACATTTAAAAATAGCATGGAGAGTTTCTTTTGTGCAGTATTTTCTAACAAGTAATTTAGACTCAGGGCTTTGGGGTTTTATTATAATTTTCTCTTCTCGTTTTTGTTTGTGTAATGCTGACCTGATTGGTTAAAAGCATAATTTGGACTTAATACACTTAGCAAATCCCTCAGAAAACCCTTTTGCTCTCCTTTGACCAGTGTTCTAAATGCAACCAAAACCTACCCCACTTACCAAACGTTCAGGCAGGAGACCCCAGCGATACCTGGGGGTGTTAGTCAGGCCGGTGGCAGGCAGTCTTGTACAGATACCCCTGGCAAACACTGGACTTAATTTGAGTGCACTGAAATTCTCCTTCCTTGATTGAGTAGAAGTTGAACCTCTAATTTGGTCACTGTGGTAATGCTGCCCTATGACGCACTTAAAAAACACCCCCTCTCCCGGATAACCAGACATTACAGCACCAATTCTTTCCAGTTATGCCAAAAAGGTTGAAGAGCTGAAGTAGCTCCACAGAAGATGAGAGGAAAGTACCCCACAGCCTTCTCTTCTGAGTTTCACAGGCAGTTTATATTGCAGACTGGTAAGGACAAATACCAACAGAGCCAAAATTTGTTAACTTTGTAAAACTGACATCCTTCTCCTATTCTCTTTGTTGCCCATCATTTCAAGCCTTACTTCTGTGAATACAACTGTGACTAACCTCACTGCTGCTGAAGCACGACTGGTACTCTGCACTTGTAAACTCCGTAAGGAAGCTTACCCTGTCCAGTGCGATGAAGCCCAGCCATGAGGATGCTTTGCGATGGTTGTGGAAAAGCGGCCGCACCCATGCAGCAGTGGATGCAAGTGTCACAGCTCCAGGCTTCTCCTTTATACTGAGGCTGCTATGTACCACCATCAAAAAATGCCAGGACATTGTTTTTTATTTATGTTCTTCTCCTGAGAATGTTTCAGCACATTTGAGATGCTGAAATTCTAGTCACACCCAGCTCATGCTATTTTAGCTTTATTTTAACTTGATTGGTTTTTCATCTTCAGCTCTAAAATCTTCAGCTAAAAGAACGTGTGACTCAGTAAACAGTTCACAAAGCAAATGAACAAACAGATAAGCAAAACTGTTTCCAAACCTCCACAGTGTGTCAGTCCGTACAAGGTGTAGCCTTTATGGCAGAGGCATTCAAAGCTTCCAGGGTAGTTGATGCAGGTGTGATCACAGGTCCTTTCGAAGGAACACTCATCTATATCTGAATTCACAGAAAAAGCATTAAGAAATTAGAGTTCCATTAACCTGAATGGCCGGAATTTCACATTCAGTTGCAACATCTTGTTACTGATAAAGTATCAGGTATCATCCCAGGTAAAGTCTGAATAAAATATCATTCTCATTCCTCTAGTGCCTTATAAAGAAAGGACTTGCAGGTACATGAAGAAAGGTAAGAAAAAGATACTTTATGACAAAAAAACAAGGCCTGTGTTATGTATAGTCACCATTAGATGGCAACCTTTAACTTCTGAGCAGATTTACCCAGCGCGGCTGGGGGGTACTAAGGTTTTGGGAGGTTACTGGCACAATGGAAAAAAGTTTTGGGTTGAATCAAGTCATTCCCTCTTTCATTGACCATTCCTCTGACATCTTCTCCACCAGGACAGGGAGTCGCCCGCAGACTTCTGCTCTGCCTACGCAAGCCCGTACCGACTGCTGCACGGCTACAAGGGGGTAAGGACAACGCTGGCCCAGAGTAAGCCAGGGTCAGGAATGGACGACCCAGGAAATCTTAGTCCGAAGTCCACATTCCACCTAATCCAAGAAAATTTGACCTCTTCCCCTTAAAAAAGTCAGGCATCCAATTATCACTGCTCACTAATGGGAAACCCTTATTTACATAGTCTCTTATCCAGCAGCCTATGAAGAAAGCAATTAACAGCACATTGCTTCGAAGACAGTACAAAGGTGGTGCTGAGCAGGGTGATATAAAGGTTTATTTGACACCAGCCATGATGGAATGGACTTGCTGAAAACCGTTACATTAAAGGTACCTTAAACAGCAATCTGTGCAAAATAACAACACTTCTGAATGAATTTTATCCTCAAACAATTGTTTTTTCAAAAAATCTTCTTCACTGATTAATTTTTTCTGTTAAAAGGTGAGATAAATTAATACAATGGCCTTATTTGAGAGTGGTAATTTCAACAAATCTCATTCCTCCAATATTCCTGAGGTATAAATGAATGGAATAGTATTCCTCTAATAGCTTGCACACTCTCTAGAGTTACCTATTAAGAACATAACCTGAGCAACACCATTCCTATATATAACTTGGACTTTCATATTGTACATGCTTAGAAAGCTGTGAGCGCTTGAAAAAACTTGAAAACTTCCCAATACTTAAGGGTATGCTAGCCAATTCCTATATGCAAATATCATTTATACAGTTTTGATGTTTAATGAAACATTCCAGGTCTCATCCTGCTATTATAAATGCAAATACTTAACTTCAAGAACTATAAAATTAATATTTTCCTGCATGTGTACACAAACCCAAAATCTGTGTGAGAGTTTATGCACAAATTTAGAATGTTGTAAAGAGCTATATTTTATAGGATCTCCAATTTTAAGTATTTCAAAACATTCACACAAAAGAGAATTCACAACGTGGAAAGCAACTGTTCAGGCAAATGCGTAACATAAAACAAAATACATATGATGAACAAAATTCTATGCTATCCAGTTTTGTGCATGTATCACAATCACTTGTTAAGATCAAGTAACAAAAAAAGGACAACTGAGATTTTCTTTTTTACATCCATGTAATTTTTAATGCATTTTCCTACGCATTTTAAAATACCATTATTCGAGTTCTGAAAGTAATTTCTTTTTAAGGTTTCCTTTATAGCCTTGGAAATATGCAGTTTTTGAATATACATAAATGGCAAACTGTTTCAGTTTTCTCTAAATAACTACATAAAGTAAAATCATTTGGGAATGAACACTGCAGTTATAGTTGTAAAGGATTTTTAATACATAAGAAGCCAAATCATACATCACGGTTTCATTCATGTGTAACCTTGTTCGCTACATGGTATTGAAGGAAATTTACAAAAGCAGTTCCTTCTCTGGCCTCTGACTTACCTTGGAAGGCTCTTTTTCAAAAATAATTTCATGTTTCTCAAAGGTGATCTTATCCTGTATTAGTTTAGTCAAGGGGGTTTATGCGTTGCTTTAACACACGCCGCTTGGTGTTACATATTATGGCTTAGGCCTTGACAGGTTTTTCTTCACATTAAGAAGGGTGCATAACCCTCTTTGCCTGTGGAAACAACAGTCTGCCTAATAATATGACCACTCATCTGCTTGCCAAGTCACAGGCAGTCATGATGGACAAATGCATTTCTATTACACACAAATCAGCTACTCATAAACTTATATTGCTTGCGCTGCCTGGCAGAGATGCTGAAACAAACACTTTTATCATCATACAAAGACTGTTATTAAAAGCATTTTCACTATTTAAACCCCTCATCCCACCTCCTGCTGCTGTTCTCATAAATTCAACCTCTGCTGAATTCAGCATCTCGCTTTGGCCGACGGAACACGGAAAGCCTCTGTGCAGATCTTCCCTTGCTGAACACCAAGGCCCTCGTCCCCCTCTCCTCCTCGCCGGCAGACGGCAGGGCCAGGCAGTGCCCGAGGGACCCAGCTCTCCCCAGCGCCCTACCTGCAGAATCACCAGTCCCCTGAGGAATTCAGCACTGGTCATAGAAAAGGGAAAAATATGCATCACACACTCTTCACTAAAAGAAACCGGTGGTGTGATATAGGATGCCGAAATCCTCTCGCCTTTTTTTTTTTTTTTTTTTTTAAAAAAACCTCTGAAATCTGTGCTCTGGGCACTGTTATCCCCTGGCTCCCAGAACCTTTGAAGTTGGCCCTCACACCTTTGTGGGGCTCTACAACGCTCCTCCATATTTACCCTGAAAGGATGTGCTGATTTCCCACCACGCTTATGATACAGGGGCATCTCATAAGGGACCGAGGAGCAGGGAGTTACACCTGGTTTCACCTTCACAGCCCTGGGTTTCAAATCCTGCTTCCCACACAACTGGGAATGAACGTAGGTACCTAAATCTTGTCTCCTCTGTACAAACAACACTACACCACCTGGCAGCATTACCTACTGAAGAGAAGCCCAAAAATACAAAAGCAGAGATGTGGCAGGTTACAGCTAGAGAACTGAGAACAAATAATTTCTCTTTCAGTTTTGTGGTCAGCCCCCCTGAAACACACCTACATGCTCACACACACACACACTTTTGTATTGGGTTGCTCAATTTCCCCTGTCCCACACACCAAAATAAATACCAAGAAATTAACTTTCTGGGTCTGAGGCACTCTTAAAACAATTTAAAGTTATTGAAATTAAGTTTTTGGACTGTTTTAAGATGAAAAGTCAAAATGTTTTGTTTTCAAGGAACTGCAGTGGAAAACTTCAATTTGAGATTGAAGTTTCTATTCTATTTTTAGTTGAATTTGTCATGAATTCACAAATAGTCCAAGCCACCTCAGAACATTTCAGATTTGCTAATGCACTTATTTGACATCAAACACATTCTTTTTACTTTCACTTAGTCAAAAATTCCTATCACATTCACCACTGTAATCAGCATATGCGACTGTGTCATTTCAGCATATTAAGAGACGTCCCCACAGCTAAACTGCTGGAAGCTTACAGGAACTATGGGACTAAATTCATCTCTGATGATAGTACACGATTAGTTTGCTGCCAGAGGCAGTTTTTTCTGGGATCACCAAATTCTAAGATGAGGACCTCCCTACTTCCCAGCAGAGGACACAGTGGAAGTGCCAGGTTCAGGGGCTGGAGCAGATAGACCTCCAGAAATCCCTTCCAGCCTCCACCACCGATCCACATGGACACTGGTAGTCCCTGCCCTCTCTAAAGGCACCTTCTTTATGGTGTCCTGTGCTGCTGGGAACTCTCCTTCCAGTTGCTGTTTCCATGACATCAAGGCATCATCTCAGGCTGAACGGTGTCCAGCATCTCTTCCATCAATCCACGTTCTCATCTCCGAAGAGAATGTTTGAACAGTGGAAGCACTCCTGTATTTTTGCCTAGAAGAGATTCAACTCGAAGAGACTGTTCAATGGTTTAATAAAGAGCAGGATTTCCCTGTGGTTTTGAGGGAAGCAATTGTTGCCAGCAGTGGTCGTACTTGATAGTATTTGTTTGGCTCTGTTCCCATTATTTCAAGTCAGCATTTGGATTTTATTGTTGATTTTTCAATCATACTTAGCTTTTTTTTTTTTTAGTTCATGCTTTCACACACTGAACAATCCCATAACAATCTTCATTTTTCTTGAATATAACGTTATAATGTTTGTTAGTGAGTGTCAAATTGTCAGCACCAGCAAATAAAATCTTCCTTCTATCTCCAGAAGGGAGCTACCACATATCAAACTTCTTCTAAGTTTCCTCACACAGATGTGTCTCAAAGGTGACCTGAGGGAGCAGGGAGAAAGCAGCTCTTTTTCCACGCTCATTCAAGTCCCTGCCCTTTCCACTGATGCTGCCAGTAGAATCCCAATTACAGTAGCACCAATTGTTCTGGTGGTTTGTGTGATGTGGACACTGACTCATTTGTGGACGTAGAGTGCAGGGCACCCAGAAGCTATCACACAGTAATGATTTTTGCTAAATCTGAAACTGAGCTGGATTCCTACCAGCAGCTCTGAAGTGAAAGGCTCCTTTCTGTATTCTGTTTCCAGTCCTCAAATGCAGGCCCCTATATTCTTGATGGTCATTGCTTTCTTCTCTAAAATAAATTTCAGAGTAATTAAAAGAAACTGATGATCAGGAAATTAAAGTGTAACGCAGGACATTTCCAGAAAGCATTAGCATTGCAAGCAAGCAGCGCAACACTAAGCATATACAGGTGAGCCTGGAAAATAGCACTGGATTTAGAGATGTTTTGAGGACTGCAAGCTGATGTAGAAACTGCTACGACTCCCCCACAGAATGTACACACGCAAAATTCACTTGCACAGAGCTACACGTGTGATTTGGGGGTTGTGGTCATAGAACGCAACAATTCAATGCCCAGTTTGCCCAATCTCACATTAAAAAATTACTGCAAAAAAAAAGGATGTTGCCCTCTCTTTCTTCCTTAATATCATTTTGTTTGTTAATATCAATAACAAGTGAAGAATTTGGTTAGAGAAAACTAATGGTCATCATGGTAGCTTTTCTCCGAGATATACATTAAGCAACTAGGTTAATTTATGAAACTAGGAGCCTCCTTCCAAAACACAGGCCACATATGATGATTGAATAAGGGTTTGGTCTTGCTGCTTGAAGTATTTTTCATGCGGTCTGAAAATAAACATGGCAAGGGAAAAATCACTGTTATTTGATGGTGCTATTTGTGCTACAGAGAACAAGACAGGAGGAGTTCAAAGACAATCAATAGAAGCTGTAACAGGAATTTGGGACAGAGTGCAGATTGTAATGATTCTGGACGCCATAAGCAAAGAACCCATCTTTGATTTGTCTGTGTTCAGTGAGGCAAGACAGGAAGAATACACTAGATCACCACATATATGCAAAATATATACATTAAGTTTAAATATACTATTTCAAATAGAAATAAAATAGAAAATAAATACTTTTTGCTTAGAAATAGAAAGTAAAATAAAAAGAAAAGTCAATATCTTTCTCTACTTTCAATTCCTTCATCAGTAGAAGCAACTCATGACACCCTGAACACTGGCAGATCACTTCAGGCAAAAATGGTCACAATATTACAGTAATACTTTGAGGTGCTACCACAGTCACGACTCCATACACTCTCAATCCTCCCAGTTAACTTAAGTATACCTTCATTATGGCAGCAAAGATTTATATAAATCTCATAACTGCTGCCCAGGATGCTGTGAAGAACATACACAGCAAGGAATTTGTGGTTTTCAGATTCATGCGTTAGTAGTGTTTGACCCGCACGCTGGAAGCGATGGCCCAGGTTGACGCCCCACCGCATTGCACACAGCAAAGCCACAGCTCAGTACAGTGGGGTCATCCCCTAACGTGGTCACATTCTCCTAATGCAAAAGTCCACACTACATAGTTTTATGTTGTCCATCTCGCACACCCCACTCAACCGATCATGCACACAAGCCAAGCTCGAGGCTACTCAGAACGTTTTGTGTTCGCATTTCTCAGCTTCCAAGTCATCAGCTCCTCTGAGAAACAGAGCCTTTCCTTTTTCTCATTCATTAAGCACACATACACAGAAACTCTAAAGAAGTGTTACTTGATGTTTTTAAAATAAACACTAATGCTTCTTTTATATGTATTTTGGCTGAAAGTTATTTTCTGTCTTCCCCTCTCCCCTCTGATTTCTACAGGGAACCAGTACCACCCATGTAACGTTGTTCACCTTACAGCCTAGCCAGCGTGGTTTCCAACAATATTTGACACACATTAGGGAAACCACATATCTTAATCTGAGTGGTTGCTGGACCATAGAGAGTCATGATTCAAGCTACGTTCTCCAACAAATGCTGGTTTAAATTCAGTATTGAGAAAGGTATTATTTTGCTACAGCAGCCACATGATGGGATTTCTACCACATCTCATGTTTTCTGATCCACAGTGACTTACCCCTGTTCAGTTAGTAAAAATGCATCCTCCACCTGAGAACGTAACTCGCTAATACACATCCCACACTGACCAGAAAGAATGGCTTATAGCTAACCTGTCCTCATGTTTCAAAGTCTACAATAATAAAACCAATGAAAAAGAAGCACAAAAAGATGTAGTAATGTACAAACCTTCTACTTCATTACCTTTCCACTGAGTGCTTCTGGAGCAGGCTAACACAAAGTGGGGGGAAAAAAAGCCATAACCTTTAAAAGTAATTGAAAACCACACCCGTTTAGACTTCCCACTTCGTTACTGACTTGCAATCAAGTCAACTTGTTGCCGAGACTTAATTGTTAATAACATACCAATGACCTGCAGAAAAAACAGATCTGGCTTTAATTGCTACCCTTTTAATGTGAATGTAAGTGCCTAAGTAGCACAGTCACATCTTGTATTTCAAAAATTTAAGTGGGAAACTGTCCATTATGACTAACATTGACTTGGACCAGAGCATTTATTTACTTAAGAACTTTATTGCTCACAGTTAACTATGTGATTAGTGAAGACCAAATGTAACACACTAATCAGGGAATGAAAGACTTCTGAAGGGAATTGATTCTGCTCGCAAGGAAATGTGCTTTTTATTAGAGATGATTTGTTCTTAGAATGCAAAGTGGTAGTAAAACAAATAAATTTATATAAACTGCAAAAGAATCCTGCAAAATATACTCAAGACAGAGGCCATAAATAATTAGAAACCTGTGACTTATTATGTAAGCATCCCACAGAGGAGGTATTTCAAGGATTTAGCAGCACAAAATGAAATAACTGTTACGCAGCTTCAGGGATAGGCACACAGTAGCAGTCAGTGACAAATTCTGCAGAATCTTTGGTCCCTGCTCACTCTAACACAGGTAAGATTGCTGTTCCCTGCATTATTTAAACATGCTGTGATGGTTCAGTTCAGGAACAGAAATTTGCTTGTAGCAAATTAGAGCTAATCTAGTTTCCCCAGATCAGGCAAAGCATTTAATTGTACCCTTGATTCACTCGTACCAAATGGTATGTCTCTGATCTCTAGCAAGAGATCTAGGCAGTAATGCTAGAAACAGGTCCGTGTCTCGGTCCACGTGGGAATCACGGAAACCAATGAGGACCTGCAGTGGCACCAGGGTCATGCAGTTGTGCCTGCCATCACATTCCCACTGGAGGAATTTGGGCTCCGTTTTGCTTTTGCTCTGCAACCCAAAGAAGGTGCCTGCTGCCCCACAGGGCAACACTTTCTCGCATGGCAGTGGCTTAACACAGATTTCAGTAATTATGACACATTCCTTCCTCTGCATTCAACACACTGAAGTGGCTGCTTTCCTGCAAGCTACTTAGCAGCCTGAGCTTCCACCACAGCAGTAGGGTCTCCATGGACCTTGAGCCTGCCAGCTCTCCCAGGCTGGCTAAGCAAGAACTGCTCTGCCAAACAGCCAAATGCCCTGGAAGATGCAACTAAGCCACAGTTTCCACTTCTTTAATCCAGCATGGTATGCAACACCTGGAGTGGGAACTCTGTCCCTTCCAATCCACAGCTGCACTAAGGAGCACTAGTGCTAGTGTCTACTTAGTTCTGCCTCATGGCCTCAGTATCCTTTTATAACTGTATGTTTTTATTCACTATAGTGAAATCCTGGAAACAACTTGTCTTCGTCTTCTTCCCAGCCTATTTGTACCTGCAGTAAGTTCAATAACCTGGTATCTCTGTTCCTGAGGCTCTCAAACTGCTGATCACTCTTAAGAGAGGCTGTGTCTTCCTCTGTCTTCATACAGTACTAAATGCAGTATTAACACTCTATAGCTCTGGTGCAAGTGCAGTTTAGGGAGCCACAGTTGTCTCTGTTGTTTATCATTATGGTCTCATGATTTTAGATAC
Organism: Cariama cristata; assembly: GCF_000690535.1. Classification (NCBI taxonomy): domain Eukaryota; kingdom Metazoa; phylum Chordata; class Aves; order Cariamiformes; family Cariamidae; genus Cariama; species Cariama cristata. Next base: position 48,681 of record NW_009607791.1, read on the forward strand.
CCTTATTTTACCCTTATTTTGATCTGGGCATCACTGATTTCTCCTTTCTCTGTGTGTTCTCACACTGTTGCTACATGCCCGAAGTTGAATGATGTCTTCCAAGTCCTAGCAGTGTGGATAGAAATGGGATGTTTATTTTGATACAATGCGTATATTTAATGCCAGCAGGATGACCACACTCATTTAGTCCGACCTCCCGCACTTAAGCAGCCTCTAGCATTTTGCTTGCTAACCTTCAAAAGCATCTGTGCTCCAGAAAGGATTGTCTAGGTGTTTTCCTGGACGGATCTCTTAGTCTTCTCCATCAGTTTAATTTTTAGATTTCAAATTGGTGTGATTCTTTTTAACTGCTAAATTTGGTAAAGGCTGAATAATTTCTCTTAAAAGAGTACAATGCATACCTGGTCCTTCCAGGAATCTGCAGGTACCTCTTGATATATTTCTTATATTATTTTGTTGGGTCTGAGGTTACACATAAGAAAGCAGGATTCCAACTAAGTAGTTCCCTTGGGCTGGCTGGCTGCCTCTATTAATTCCTATCAGCGGAGCAGCACAGTTCAGAAGACAGTAATCCTTCTTTGGCCCCTTCAGCGGTTAGAGGAACTGCAGTAGTCAGATCCTTCTTTGATGCTATGCACCAAGGGGACAACTCTTAACCCAGCAAAGTGCTCACCCTCATTAACATCAGAGCAACTGGCTTCCCACTGTTTACCTAGAAGTTACAGCAAAGGGAACTGCCCTTGGGAGGGACAAGACAGTACATTTGGGAGAGTCTTTAAAGGCAAATGGCAGCTCGTTTTCTTTATCTCTGCCATCAGACCTTATCAAAAGGTCTTTCTGGGCACTTTCTGGAAACTGCTGTGCTATGTCTGGGATTTGAAAACAGAAGGAAAGCAGGTTAAAAAACGAGACTTGGCAATGAAATTTTAGGCCTAAACTGTTTGCTCCCTCTCCAGAGTAAATACAATCCTGTCTTTAGGAACGCTTCCAAGGGAGTTTTATGTGATCTCACGTACCAACAAATTAATTTTCCCTTCTCTTTTCAGTTTCTTTCAAAAATTCCCTATTTAATTTTCTTCCACACAGAGTCGGCAAGCTCATTCTCTTTCACAAGCTCCCCTCAGGGCTTCCTCAGGGTCTGCAGAAATGGGGCTGCAGAACAATATCTCAACGCAGTAAATACCTATTCCCTGTATGTTCCCCTTAACACATGTGCCAAGCCAACTGACCACCATACATTCCTCTTCCTGTCAGCACTGCAGAGCCAATTGTGCTCCCAGTCAGTGAGTATGGTTTTGCTCTGCCTCACGCATCAGCCACAGAACTATTTGCTTGCTTTTGGATCACCAAAAGCTTTGCCTGAGGGGCTGGGAAGATTTATGGGATGGAAACTGCAGAATTTGGCAATTTCAGCCAGGCAAAAATTGGCAGCTAACTTTGGGGTCTTTGGGGGTATCTTTGACTATAGTTGGTGGGATTTGGCCCAAAGCTTTTTTACATTTCTATAATATTATACATCATCATCATCATCACCACCATTATTATTACATTATTATTTCTCTGCTGTTGGGCAAAGAAAAAGGTTTCCAACATTTTTCCCTGCAGCATTATGAAGGACCCCACCACTTTCTTTTTTTGTAAGCTGCACCAAACTAAAATCCAGAATAATAGTAGGGGATTACCTTTTAGCAGATAAATTCCTTTTTAGCAGATAATAGTTTCTTCTAATGTTTTAAACACGGTTGTGCAAAACTACTTGCTAAATCTCAGTACCGCAAGGAGAGCTGGAGAACAGCAGCACCGGCTTTTGCCCATGGGACTGCTGAGGAGGAAAAGGTACCCGGCCTTGGAAGTGCCAAGCCAAGCTTTCCTCTTCCTCCGTTTCTTCAGCTGAGCTAAACTGCTCAGCAATTCTGGATTTGGCCAGCTGTCCTAGCAGAGAGAGGAATGAGAAAATCAATGCTGGGCCCTGCGGCGTTCTGAGTGGCAGGCAGCAGAACATTTCTTATCTAATGTGGTAAGCCTGTTTCTTCTGTGCAAACCTTCACTTAGTCACTCACGCAGGAAACCCATCCAGAACTCTCCCTAGCCTAATGCTCCCTGATGCCTCTGACTGTATTTCAACCAACCCAGCCATGGCTTCTCCCCTAGTTTGTGAAATCACTTGATGAATAACCTTGGTCAAGCTGGTGTTCACGTTAATGACCAGCAGCACTGGATGTGTGAGCTTCTGGAGCTGGGGAGAGGCCGCAGACCTGTGCTGGGGCTGAGGGCAGATCACCTCCCGCAAGCCTGCACTCCGAGGTGCCTACACATCTGGCCATGTGGCACCCTCTGTATGTCCTCTCTGCACAGACACCCTCTAGACACCCCCAGATTGAGTACTCACGTACTCCACGAGAAGAAACTCTAGGGATACCCATCTGCTCTCAGACAGGGGAAGGGGGCAGAGAGGGCAGAATCCTCAGCTGGGGGAGTCTCCCCAGAGGGTTTGCAGACAGACACGCCAATTGCCACAGACAGCTCTGCAGATACTTTCAAATAGAGAAGTTAAAGAAAGAAAGAAATTATTTTTGCAGGTAAGAAAGTTTGCTAGGTCTCTTACAGAACATGAAAAAAACCTACTCATAAGTAGACATAACGGTATAAAATTAGCAAGTCTGCCCAAGGTCACAGACACAAAGGGAGCCAAGGGAGGTGTTCTATAAAGGCATTTGGAAGGAAGATTTCAAATCATTACTGGTTTTTCCTATGGAGCGCATCACACTTAGCCTCACCATAAGCTCACAGCAGTTGCTCCCATCTTACTTCTCCTTACTGCTATCCTTGTGAATAACAATTTTTAGAAGGATTTCTAAAGGATTTTAAAAAGATTTTAAAATGCGCTACAGAGATCTGAACCTGAGTAAAGCACCACTATCTTCTAAATACAACCAAAGCTAATAGTATAAAAAATGCCTAAGTACATTTAACAGTGTTGTCCATTTTTAGACCCCATTACTTTTAAAATCAATGGAAAATGAATTGAGCTAAGCACTTTGTCAGATCACAGTTTTTTCTTAAGAGCTACAAAATCTACCCACTATTGGATCAGGAAGGTCTGGAACTGCTTGGTGAAAGGCCATGTGCCAAAAAAGTCTAAGTACATTTGCAACCTTTCAGTGATGGCAAATCAGAGAAAGGTCAACATAGCTGTAATAAATGAGCCTGACTTAAAACTGTACTATGAATGCTTAGCCTGGAGAATGAAAGTGGAATTACAGTCAATGGTATTTGTGGCGAGTCAAATCTGTTATGTATGCTAGCACCCACAAAGGTGTAGCACATGGGCATCAGGATGCGTAGCTCTTGGATGACAGCTCTTCCCAGTGGCCTGTACGAGCACTTTGGTGATCAGTCTGTGCAACCACATCTTCATTGTGACGTGAAAGGTGTAAGCATGTGCTAACAAACGCATTGCTCGGCAGATGTGGGCGACCACCATCCTCAACGCATCTCTGACACTCACTTTATTTACTTCATAGCCTCCCCACATTACGTACCGATTGTCTTTGACACAAGATTTTGAAACAAAATTATTTATGGTATGAAAATAAAGATCCTCTTGAGCCAACTTGCTTGTATGGATATTTCTACATGTGACAATTGGACACTATCACTTAGCAGCAACACAAGGACCTCCAAGCTTTGAGGGCTGAATCTGCTGTGATACCAGGTGAAAGAGAAAGAGATATAGAAACAAGAAAGGCAAAAGGCTAAGTTTCTGTGTGATGACAATCTTGAAATTGGAGACTGAAGTTGTCTCAATGCTTAGACTGTCTGTAGACTTTCCAGACATTACCCTCGCTCTTGGGTCTATGCTTACCCGTCCTACATCTTTCCCACCCCTCTCCATTACATGAGGGCTTTGTTGCGCTCAGGTTCCTCTATTAATCTGAGGAACCCAGTAGGAGGCAATTGGCTTTGGCTCCTATTACGTTTATCCTCTTATCATTGTTTTGCTAGGACAATCTAAAATGCAATTAAAGTCAATACTTTTCCAACATTTTTTAAGAAAACAAAGTACTTGCATCAAAACATTGCCAAGATTTTATACACAAACACGTATCCTTTTCCAAAATCAATCATTTTCCAAGGCAAAGGCAAGTTGAGTTATCTACTGCTATTATGGCAATAAACTGTGCTACTACCTCAAGTGCTTGGGGTAGGAGAAGCCATATATCAAGAGGAAAAGTGCATTAAAACAACTTCAGGCAGGTTTATTTGTTTTCCTACAAACATAAACATGTTTAGTAGTCTGCACTCTGCTTGAGCCACTATTTACACAGCAACTCTGTAAGAGCACGTTAGCATCCTGACGAGACAACATAAAAAAGGCTTTACCCTCTCTGTATCAAGCTAAGAATATTCCCTCTATCCTCTAATACATTTGATTTTTAGACACATTTCTGAAAAGAGGAAATTCTTCTCTTTGCTCCATCACCTTTTAGTAGGATCTGCTAGTGAGACTTCTTGAAGGAACAAGGGACTAGTCTGGGTGAAAATGTGTCTAGTGTTATTTGATGGCGCTGAAAGAGCAAGTATAACAACAGTTTCAGTTTTCAACTGAAAACTCAAATGTAGCACTTCCCTTCATCTCCCGTGGACCGGACTGCATTTCCAGCTTACTTCAAGCTCTTGCTGAAGTCAGTGGCCACTGAATACACACAAGAATTGCTGTTCTCTGGCTCTCCTTCAAAGGCTTGCTTAAAAACTCTGCCCAGAAAGGCCAGCCTCTGTGGAGTCGAACAGCAGGTATCCCTCTGAAAACACTGACTGAAATATTTTGCAAATATGCATCAAAAAATCTCCACCCAGCAAAACCCCAGAAGATACTCCTCCATTTCACTGCCTCTTAATATTTGAGCTTAGATTTTTGTTTTCATCTCTCTGTCCTAACTAAGGCCACATCTCCAAGTTATCAAAACAAGTAGTAGCAGTTCATAGCATGGCTACTGGAAGAAAATCACACCCCTCTGCTTCAATAGGTTAGGCTTCTATTCTCATTAGAACAAAATAAAGAAAACAAGGCACTTTTGAAAGGCCCAGAAGGGTAGATGCCAGCACACGAAAATGGAACTCTTCTGAACATTTGGGATAAGGTTATCATTTTATTGCAATTCTGTATAGCACTTAGTGTAAACGATATCTGACCTTAATCAATGTGATTAAATGATTGAGCGCAGTAATACGGCATTATCTCAGTGTGCACCACTGCAATAGTGGAGACTATATATACATAGAGCCTTTCTCTGATCCTCTTTAAAAACAATTCCAATTGAATTACAGCTTTCAGCACTATTTATCAACAGATTATTGTTTGTAGAAGAATGCTACCTTCCTGTTCAACCTATTCCAAGGCTTACTCATATCCTGGTAATTCATTAATACATAACAAGACTCCAGTCCAGCAAAATAATTTCTGCACTATACACATCATAAATCCTACAGCATCAACTGAAAAATATATCTCAAATTCTCTTTCTAAACACTAATGGAACGTTTTGCTTGGCTTCCCACACACATCACCAAGGGGAGGGGGCCAGACAGAGCCGTAAAAAGCAATGTGATAGCAGTATACTTTATAGAGTTTAACACAGGAATATAAGAGCTACCATACTGAATGAGACCTGAGGTCAAACTAATCTAGTATCTTACTTCCAACAGTAGTCCGTGTCAAGCTTCATGGGAAAATAGAGGTGGAATAATCTGTCCCATCTGCCCTCCCCACATTAGGTCTCATCCCATTAGAAACTGATTTAGAGTCTAGATTGTGAGGTTTAATAGTCCTTCCAAGGAGCAGCAACCAAAGAAAATTTGCCTTTACCTTGTGATAACAGTGTGCTGCAGAGAGAACTGGAGGTGGGGGGGGATGTGTTTGTTTCATGTTTCAGCAGACTTAATTGCTACAATCAACATGCGAGATACTATCACTTGGCAAACAAACTTGTACTGGCTAGAGCTGTTTCTACTTCATGCCTGGGGCATTTATTGTTTCTGGATATGATCTTGCAACCCTCTTTTTCTCACAGAGGCAGACGGTACCACTATTCACAATCTCACTGACACCACGAGTAAGCACTGTGTGTAACAGAAAGCATTTGAGAAGTATTCCTTTTATTGACAGTGTGGCACGTTGCTTCCCAGCGGAGTATTTTTTTAATCTGATGCTAGAAGCAATATGGTGCTTGTCATAAGCAAGATATTTTTGTAAGGCTCAGTGACACAGAATGCCTTAGAGAAAATCTGCATAAGGAATGAACATCACCAGTGACAGGGAAATCATCTTGAATTTTCTTTCTGTGAGCTGGTCTGATTTCCACAAGCAGCTCCCAGTATCTCCTCCAGTGCACCACCGATTCTCACTGGTCCTTGAGCGACACTGGCAGCTGAACCAGCACTGCTGTTTATATACCAAGTGTCCACACAATCAAACATATCGGGCCAGACTCAGCCGGACTGGCTGAAAATCAGCCTGTATCAAGTCAATGTATTTGATATTTTACAGCACACCTATCTGAAGTGGATGAGGGTATGAGTGCATCGAGGCAAAATCACTCTCCTCCATGTGTATCACTCAAATGGGCGTTGATAGGGGAACGGCTTGAGTCCCTTCACCCCTCTCTCTCATTAATCAACCCGCATGGGCACTGTCTCACCTTGTTCAAGTGGTGTAAGATAATAAGGACCAGCAGGTTTCCATAGTGAGATAGCACTATAACTCTGCTCAGTACAGCAGCCTTCTCTCTGACATAAGGGAGAGCAAAATGAAGCCCTGGGTATCTTCTCTGACTGCTGAAGACCTCAAATGTACAGCAAATGCCCATGCAAATTCAGGCAAATGCCAGCGAGGGGACTTGTAAGCCTGCTTGCTCCTCTCTCCGGACTGCAAAGATGCTCTGGGATCCTGGCGGCTGCCTCCCTTGCAGGGATACAGCCAGCAGCACCCTAATGGCTTGCTAACATGCTCCACCCGCTACAGTTCAGTCCTGACCATGAGGGTACAACCTCGGTGAGACGTTTGTGTGGGTTCAGGTGAAAATGTATTTTAAATATTAAGAAAAAAACCCCACATCAAGCAGTAACATTTCTGCTGGTGTCCTCTTTATACTGTCTCACCTGGCTATGAAGCTGTATGTTATTGCCACTCCAGAAAGAAGAGGACGGCTAAATAATGTTACTTTTATTGAACATCTGCTAATTTTATGTATTTAATGGGGGTAGAAAAGGAAAGAGAAGGGGTAGACCAACAACAAAACTTTCCAACATTTTTCACTGGAATGCTGGCTAAACCATAATGTTGATGCATTGAATCTGAGGGGCCTGGGCCTCACCCGTTGTCTTTTAAACTGACTTACATGAAACATTAGTTCTAGCACTGACAGGGATTAGCTGAAGGGTTTAATCAGTCTCTTTACTGCTGTATAGTGCAGCTGTACCTATTTAACATTTCTCACAGCTCATTGCCTCTAGGACTGCACGAGGGTATACTCAGACGTAACTCAGAGCAGGAAGAGTTGGGGGACTAGCAGTAAGGTAAAAAGAGAGCTTGGCTTGGCTGGGAGAATCGTGACATCAAATTCCTCTGTCCTGCTATTCCAAGGAATTTCCTCAGGATTTTAAAACAGGGACACAGGACATGCTATTCTCCCTGTCCTCCATTTTCACGAAGCGGTGAGAGATAGAGAGGGACAGATGCTCCAGCCTTGACCTCTACCCGTGCATTTAGTTAAGTAATCTAGGATGGGTGACTGTGTCCTATATAAACCAATGCAAGCGCTGTAACCTCATCCCGAGACCTTCATCAGGTTATGTGATTGGGACAAGGCCAGTTGCTTTACTGGGTTACATGATCAAATGTGGGTGGCAGGTCACTGTCATGTAACCCAAGGGTGCAAACCTCTTTGGCCCTTTTTTATTTTTTAATTTGGTCACTCTATGTCAAAGATGTCTGGTGATTCAGTGCTGCCAGTGTGGATGCACTGATTTATTTGGGATTAAACTAGTCCTGTACAGCCACATTTATCATCAATGGTTCCATACAGAAAAGTATAGTGAGATCTTTGTAGCTAATCTTTGTGGGCTTCTTTAGGCCAAAAATAATTCCCACAAACACTTTCTACCTGTCCTTCCCTATATGATTAATCCCTCATTTCACACCCATTTTCAAAACGGAGATACCACGCTGGGAGATTCAAATCTTGCCCTTGGAAGGCTAATAGTGCAGATTTTGTACAAATAAGTGAAATGGTGGATGTTATGAGAGGAGATTACATATACCGTTAACATGGCAAAGTTTCAAGACCAGGCCTGTAGGATCCTTGGACCATAGACAGTTACAGTATTTTTCAAGGTTCTATTTCTCTTTCTCTCATTCTGAAATGAAAGAAGGCTTCTCTTGACAATTACACATTGGGACCCCTGTGTAAAGCATCCCTCTACCAACAGATCGATCACTGGCTCAGCTAGGTCTAATCACACCAAATTCTCTGGAATTATGACCTATTTGGCAGTAAAGAAAGGTCAGAGTCTCATTTAACAGTATTATTTTAGGATTTCATGGATTACAGTTCTGCGGTGCAGCGGGTTAACACAGAAAGCCTGAGGCTGGGTTCAAATCTTATTTCAGATCACAAGTAAAAACCAGTTGTGGATGGCAAGAGTTGGGAGGTATATCCTGTAACACATCAGAAAGCTATCACAAAACTTGCTACACTCATCAAGTCTTCTCAGAGACAACCTGAGAAACCAAAAACCAGACCTGGACAAAGTTTGAGGTGTTTTGCAGGTCAACATTGCAATATGCAGGCAGAGTTACTAAGAAAACTGCCTCAGTATCTGCTTACAGTATCCTTGGCTCTAGCCATTATTTCCACTCCATGAGCTTGATGCTTTTTGAGAAACACTGTTCTGGAAGTGAAGCTGAGGAGAGAGGAAGGGGGGATACAGTGGGGCATGTAAGAAACACACTTGTTTTAAAAGAGAGAAAGAAAAGTCTAAATACACAAATATGATAGCAGATATGCTCATGTTTTTCTCTTGTAATGAGAGGAAAAAACCCACCTCAAATCAGCTATACTTGGACTTCTACTGGATAGCTTTGTAGTGGTAAAAAACCCCAAACCTCTAGCAAAATGTGGCCACAGAAAATCACTAGAGGGAAAATTCAATATATCACGAAGCTAGAGGGGGCAAATTCTGTTTGGGATTTCCTGATGTATAAACCTGTATCACTGGTATAAACCTGTATCACTGAATTTCCTTTGGATAGACACCAGTACTATTAACGGCAGACTATGAGGCCCTGTATTCCAGTGCCTAGTTACAAGAGTCAATCGTATTCGTTTAAAATCTGGTAGGAAGGTAGTAAAGGTTAACCAACAGTCAAACAGGCAATACATCAAAGCAAATAAAAAATGCTGTCACCTACTGTATGTGAACACATGGCCTTAAAGAAGTCCCCAAAATGCCAGACAGCCCATGCAGGTATTCCACATGCCCCAGAGGTACTTTTGCCTGGTGGACAATCATCTCCTTCTACAGCGACTGTATCAATTCAAATGGTTGGTGAAAAGGCTACTTGGGCAGACTTCATGATGGCTGAACATCATGTCTGTGAGATCTAGCAATCTTCAAGCCCCACTTCAGCCTGCTTTGGAGGCTCTAAGTGGACTAGAATGATGCAAATACCTTGAACTGCCCCCTGCAAAAGTTTAAATTCCTCAGCGTAGCAGGATTTGGCTCTATTTTCGACAGAGGTGGAGAGGGGCAGAGGGCTAGATTTAGCAGGCCAAAGTATTACATCTTGATGAACTGATGTTCCCACTAAAAGCATTTTTTTCCTGAATGTAACTCATCTTTCCAACTCTACCACTCCCTGGAGAGAGTTACGACAAATGTGTGTGTTGTCTCTCCTTGTCTCGCTTTGCAAAAGGCAGTTCCTACAGCAGGAAGAGAAAATTATTTATGATGGAATTTCACACTTTTCTCTGGCTGCTTAACGAAGCTTGAACTTGAGCGGAGAATAGAGACTGCTTATTGTTGATTTTTTTTCAAGATCACTGCACAACAAACAGAAACTGAACAAGCAATTAAGTTAACTGGCTTTAAAACTCGTATTGGCTGAGGATTAAGGTAATTATGTCTGCGCTTACACACATTCATCGCAGCTTTAAACAGTCTTGCTTGCTGTTTTGTTGCTGATGTGGTTCTAAGACTAATCGGAGTTGTTGTCCTGCTGTTAATTACCACAAAGGTTACAAACACAAGCTCTCCTTGCTATAAATATAGCTGTGTTATTTCTATTACACGCTCAAAGGAGATGCAGGCCTCTTTTGCTAGGTTTATACAAACAGATCCAACCGTTTCTTCCTGTATCAAAGAATTTACAATACCCTAGACTTAAGGGATCTGTTAAAATAATACACAATAGATGAGTTTGGTATTGTCATACAGTGATTTCACCATCAAAGGAGAAAAAAAATCTATTTTTGTGTGAAAAGAGAGACTCTGGGAAAGCAGTATCAATCTCCACAATATCACTGGCAGGGCAATGTGGATTCTTCACCTTCTGGGTTACAACTAAGTTTCCTTTTAAATGGCTGGAATGCAGAGGAGGGGAAAGGAAGGGAAACCCCCACATTCTCCTTGTCTCACAAGGAGCCCCAGCGTGAGAACCACTCCCCAGCAGAAGTAATCTGTGATTGACAGCGGTTTTCTTTGCAGCCAGAGCTAAAAACAGTTTCGCTGTAAACAGGCAAATGCAGAACATTTTAATGCCCTTTACCAACTTGGGCTGCTTACACAAACACTCTATGTGCAGGGTGTCTGGCCAGTAGCACCAAGCGAGCAGCAAGCTTCAGAGTTGCTGAAAACCAATGAATTTTCATATCAACGTATGAGCACAAACATAGGAGATAAAAAATTTCTTGTAATGGGCAGATTTACAGAAGGCAGATTCACAAAACCTGGAGGATTATTCTCTAGGCAGTCCACGCATTCATGTGTGTGATCTTAGGGAAGCTGCTATATTTGGCTTCACCCTTCCCGCCTGAAAAACTGAGAAATACTTTCCTCTTCACAGAAAGGATGAATGTGTGTAAGGCACTTGGTAGGATGGGGTGGGAGCTTTGCAAACAACCAGAACAAAGTCTGAGACTTTGATAAAATTTCCTTGCAATCTTAAAGTCAGCTCTGAGGACTACAATGAAAGGACAGCAAGGAAATGAGGTGAGGTGGGACAACCTCAGAATTTCACAGGCAGTATGAAGGAACCCTTTTATTGAAACACGTAAAATTGCCTTGTGCTGAAGTTAATGATCATATGAAGAAAGTTATGCAGCAACAGCTTACTTGTATTTTTCAACAGTTTAAAAAATGTTGCTAACATGAACTGTATCTCTGTGGCTTTGCTCTTCTTCATTGATTCTTTCTTGTGAATCAGACAGTCACAGGCTTCTCCAGGGGCTCTGCAGGTCGTAAAAGGGCAAGCTTACCAGCTATTTCCACGGGCATTTTGCCTAAGGTTAGCAGAATCTGTTCCTTGATGTTAGCGATGAACTCATTTGGAGATGAACTCCCTGTATACTAGGGAGGCCACCTGAATTAAATAGGACTCGGCCCCAAACAAGGTAGACTTCTAAATACCTAAATGAGTATTTGGTAAACATGTTGATTTGTAACTGAGAGAGATGTTTATTTTAAAAACCAAAACCAGAGCAGAAAGGTAATGTTGACAGCAAGACCATAAGTCATAAAAACTCTATTATGAATCAAAACAACAAATGTAACATGAACAGCAGCATCTTTTATAAATACAAATTAGACTTTTCTATTTCATGCGTTGGAAAGGCTAATACGCCCAAAATAAATTTCCCTGAATCTCTCAGTAATGTTCTATGGTCAGTGTTGACTGGCTGTTACCAAAAAGACCCATGGATGATTTATATTGCAGCAGAGTCACTAATCCCAAACCGCATTTTTCTGTCAGACCTGACTTTAATAACTATAACCACTTCCATTAACTATATTCTTTTTGCAGCGGAAGAAGCAAAGTACAGGTGATTCACACATCAGTGATTTCTTGATCTATATTCACTTTCCTTCTTTCTTTATTAGCAGGCCTACTGACTGCATGAGTCACCAATTATCACCTTAAGCACTAGACAGGACCTCAGTTATCACAGTGCTCCCTCCACAAAGCAGGCATCATACCATGTTTGCTGTAATCAGGCTCCGGGGCCCAAATATCTCAGACTTCAAAGAGGAAATAACTTCGCCCTCCTCATTTCACAGTAGGAAAAACCAGTGTTTCTGGGACCAGAGGAACTTCTCCGGCCCAAAAATTCTCTGGGCTTGCACTAATCTATCTGTTACAGCAACTGATAAACTACAGTTGACAAATCAAAGTACCATGTAGAGGCAGACAGAGTGCCTGCCCTTGCTCACTGACAATGGAAAAAGTAGGATGGCCAGATCATGTTTATATTTCCATGTCCGATCACACGAGGGAGTGGAGAAGATCAGCTACTGCTTCATTCCTTACATGGTATGTACTCTTGCAGGCAACCCATTCAGGAGCCCAGGCACACAAAGAAACAAAACTTGGTTGAACAACATTTACAGAGCTGCTTCTAGTTTCCCATTATCACATTAGATATCTGATTATTTATAGGTGGCTTTCAAAGCCTATTACTAAGACTTTGCATAATGAACAAATAAATTTGGCACCAGCTTTTGCCTAACAAGAATGCAGGGCTTGTCCTTTCTCTTGAGTTTTTCACTGGTGTAATTACAATTACTTCAGTGGTGAAACCTCTGACTGATACCACAGGGAGAACGTGTCACGACACATGAAATTCACGAACCAGAAAGTATTCCTAACTATCTCTACATCATGAAGGGAATGTTTCTTTTCCACATTTTGTCCCTATTTTTAGCAGGTATATCAAAACCTGACAACTTACCCTTGTCTGACATGATCCTACAATGTTATTTCTGCCTAGTCATGTGGCACTAAGTGTGCCACTCTCAGCTCTTCCTATCCTGTCCCAGCTTGAAACCAACCTTGCACTGACTCCTTTGTGTCTAATCACACAGTCAGGGTGGAGCAGGCTTCTCAGATGATGGAGGTACCAATGAGATGCAAGGGAAAATTTTTTGAATGACATATGTATCTTCAGACCTTGGTTTCTCTTTTGTTGATGAACAAAGAAGCTCTAAAATACTAATGCTGTTTTGGACTTCATAACTTTTACGTGTTCAAAACCCATGCAAATAATTATGTATTAATAAAAAGGCAATTCCTGCACAAAATTTTAATTGAATACATCCTCCTTTCCCTTCTCTCTCTACTGATGCATGCTCATCTTTCTAGCCTTTTAAACAATAAAGTTACAGAGCTCAAATGCTTGAAGTGTCTTTTCTCCAAAGGTACATGGTCAGTTGGAAATGGTTAGTAGTCGTCAAATATATAACATCATAAGACTTAGAGAACAAAGCGTGACACACAGAGCAAATGATATAAAACACATGACATTTGAATTCTCGCCAAACACCTCCATTATCCCTCCATAAACAGATTCTGTCAGGCAAAGGTGAGCTCACAAATTAGAAACTTTTCTAGTTTAAATGTTGCAAATGCTCTCTTCCAGTAAGTTACTCTAAATGACTCCGGTGTAAATAAGATAAGCCTCTGTCCCATTAGGAACATAGCAAATTAGAGGATTTGAACATAAGGCTCTTTGCCTGAGGCTATTCCACTACACCACACTTCAAGCATTCCTACTACTAAAAACACTGAAACAAGACGTTTCCAAAAATCTTTAAACCCCACCTCAGAAAACGGAAATCTGGTAGGTCTGGTAAGTCTTTTCTGAAAAAAAAAAAATCCATTCAAAGTAACAACCTCATTATACAAAGAGTAAAATAAATGAAGTATTACCTTGGCAGGTCCGTTCATCTGTGAGCAGTTTATAGCCTTTCTGGCAGCTGCACTCAAAGCTGCCAACCGTGTTGCGGCAGAAATGGTCACAGCCACCATTGTTTACCAAGCACTCATCAATGTCTGCAAAGAATGAATGGGCAAAAATTTAGTTCACGACAGCAATTCAGTAGCTCAAGGCAGGAGTATAGGAGTTTACCCAGATCCCCAAGAAGGCTGCTGTCCCTGTTAGAAGTCAGGTTGGTCAGATGTATCCCTTCCCAAACCCTTCTTGCAAGGCTTAAAAAATTGCTATGGGCTGAGCTGTTCTGGAGACAGAGGTACTTCTCTCAGAACTGGAACTGCCAGGTGACCGAAGCTGAGGCACTCTGATGTTAAAGAACACTCAGGGGAGCTTCTTTGTAGATGTAGTGGTCTGCCTGACAGAAGACTTCAGCCTATGTAAGATGTGAAGCCCTCACCTTACATAGGAACCATCAAAACCCAAGAACACATGAAAAATTGAAATAACAACAAACATGAAGTAAAACATATTTGAATTCTGAAAAAAGACTTCCATTATCCCTACATAAACAAATGTCAGGGTACAATTTTTTTGGAATTAGCATTATATGCTAGTTTGGCCATTATGAACACAGTGTCACTGAATACCCATTTTCATGTGTTTAACTTTTTTGATTTGGTATAATAGAAGAGCAACCTCCAGTGCATGTGAAATGCTGCTTCTTCATTTCTGAAGGTAGAGCACCCATTGCCTTTATTTGAAAGCTAATATATGTATATATATCTATGAAGGATGGGATCAATGGCTCTTACTTTAAATAATGGTTACGAAGTGCATTGATGAACTTGATAGGACCTCTGTTCTGAATTTCAGACTGGTGATTTTACTTCCTCCACCTTATAACTTCACCCAAAGGTGTTGAAGAACTGGAACGACCAGTCCCTTTTGCAACTGCAAAAACTTGTGCAATAACTATATAATAGGTCACAGAACTTCATTTGAAATACAGGGCATCTTTCCACCCCCACCCCCCTTATGAAATCATGGATCCATGTTTATTTGAAAAAAGAAAAAAAGTTGGTTTTTTTTTTTTAGGAGAATAACAGCACCAAAAAATAGCTCTTTTTAGGGATGTATATAGTGAAGAAATAATATGACATAGAGCCTTGGCTGCCCGCTTTTGGAAGCGAAAACAAGATCTTTCATAAAACTGAGTGGAGAGTGACGTTTCCTATTGAAAAGCTTCTTGCTGTAAGAGCTCTGAAACTTTGAGGTAACACCTGGCCACTTAAAAACCAAATTTTGCAAAATTCAAATCTAGGTGCCAAAAGAGCTAATATGTAGAGATGGAAATTTATCAAAGACAGCATGATGCTGGTGAATGAAGGGCGCATTTAAAAAATATTTGAATTTAGGATTACTTTCAGTCGATGTCATTCACTCATTTTTGAAAATATATGATTACAGACATGGGAGAGCAGTATGGCTCTTACCATGTTTCTGCACGTAAAATATAAACAGCAGCAAGAGGAGTGACGAAGTAAATCTAGAAATTCTAATAGCTGAGAGGTAAATTCAGACGCCTTTTCAAAACAGCACTTTGCTGCACTGACATTCACAGAAGTATGCTCAGGAGAATATCCTAGTCAAATAAGCAATAACAATGTATATTGTTATAAAGGTTTGCTCATGAGTTGCATTTGTGGCAAAGAGAAAGCAAATTTGCTCTGACACCCTCTGAACTAATATCACTGCTTACTACTTTTGTGTCTGGTTCTGCAGAGGAGCGGTTTTTGCATTCAGTCCTACTAGAAGCATAAGGGTAAAACGGTAGGTAGCAGCTGTGGTGGTATTACGCCTCGAGTGCTTTGCACGAAGCCAGCTCAAATCTTTATGTCTTGGGTAACAAAGTTCTCCAAGTGATCTGAAACCAGGAGCTGTGTTTGCTGTCTGTGGTCTTCCAGTTCTGGTGACTAGGCTGGCCAAGAACAGATAACCTTAGGCTCCCAACCTGATAAATCTGGTGAAGAACACACTGAGGGCTGCTCTACAAAATACCATGAGACTAGAGGCAGCAACCCATTTGGTTGCTGCTGTGATCACCAGCACAGGTCAAGCACAGCAGTGAAAACACAAGACTTTCTGGCCCAGTTCCTGCAGGCTGGCATTTCTATTTGTAGAAGTGATTCCTCCCAGCTCCAGTATGTGCAAATGGGGCTGTGTTGCAGGTCTTATGATGGATTACCACAACAATTCCATCCTTTTGCACTACACAGGTGGACCTAACTATAGTTTAGCTTGCCCTGACAAAACTGTTGGACAAATGGAATTGTGATTTAAAATTACTAATATATTATGCATCATAAACACACAGAGTAGTCATCCATCATGAAGAAGGTATCTTTTACCCATGATAAGAACAACATGACCTTTGGGCTACTCTGCTGCCTGAAACTGCTTGAAGCAGAAATTACTTGCAGCCTGTCAAACACCATTCTGAAGTAAGGATTGATGTTTTAAACGATGGCCCTTGGATTTCCCATGTTAAATTCCAAATTCCAGTCTCACTAACTTTCTTTTCAGGGTCTCTGAAGACCATAAGGGACAAAAATGAAACCCTCCTGGTCTCAGAAGATAGATTTGAAGTTGTTAATCATTGTAATTCCACTGACAATGCAGCATATCAGTTTTACACCAGCAATTCTTTGGAATAATTCTGACCCAGGATCTGGGTAAAACCTGGGAGAGTTCACAGGAAAAGAAAGTATTTATTCATTTCTTCTAGCTGGAAAACATGACGTGGCCTTTTGAAACCAGGACCAGCAAAACAGAATAGAGGTCAAAACCGTTAGCTGCAAAAACATTCTAAATAACACAAACAGTGCCAATGTCTCTGCTTTCACTGTATTTCTTTCCACGGCCATAGCGAGATTGACAAGGCATGTAAAAATTATTTCACTCTATGGAGAGCAGTGCATTGCTGCATTTCACTTGGAAGAGAGCAGTATCCAACCGTATCATGTCTAACTGGTTCACAGAAATTGCACTAAGGCTATATCCCCACTATTTTTCTTTCCATAGCTATAAATAATTCATGTTATGAACCATGTGAAAATAAATTATTTCACTGTGTGAGAAGGCGAGGCCCCATTTATCTTTAAACTGACTGGTACCCAACTTTGTCAAGTGCCTGTTCGAACTTCACAGAGAGTATGCATGTCTGCCTATCATGTAGGTAAAGAAAACATGCTGGAAACCCATCACGGTTTCTCTACCAGCTTCGAAATTATTTAGTTAAATATCCCCATACTATTACTGGGACTGTCTGTAGAGGAGTCATAAACCTGGTTTCTTCAAACATAGTTCTCAAGTGGCTCCTTTGCAACTGATGATGCAGGTTGCAGAAGAATGGCTCAAACTTTCCACAGTGCTCTGCTCCCCTGTATCCCCAGGAATGCGAAAGTTGTAGGGGTTGAAGGGGTTGTATGTTAAATGCCCTGATGATCAGTGTTCAGTCAATGTGCTGGTCATTTCAGACTATGAGGTCTGATGGGCTTTCAGTGCATTAGCAATGAAATCCCGAAGGATTTCTCTTAATGCAGTCAGTCAATATTGTTAACTGATACCTTGTCATACAGGCTGCTGATCTGCTGCAAATACCAACTGATGTACCCAGCACAAATGGGACACATGCAGAAATGGAAATTACAGGCCAATGAAAAACCACAGAAGTATTAAAATTTACTAGTCAAAAATGTCAGGTGAAGGTATGGCATAACAGGCAACTAAGCATTCAAGCCTCCCATTAGCCCTGAAAATGGTTCATTCCCCTCTCTCCACGCAATTAAAATCAAACAAAAGCAAACATATGATTTGCACAAAGCTACCTAAAACCTTCTTTAAGTTGTGATATTTTTGGGGAAAAAAATCAATCATAAGTATTAGTCTGAAGGTGGAACTCAGCAATACCATCACGAAAGCTGTGGGCCCATCTGAACCCAGAAACAAACCCTGGGTTTTC
Organism: Cariama cristata; assembly: GCF_000690535.1. Taxonomy (NCBI): domain Eukaryota; kingdom Metazoa; phylum Chordata; class Aves; order Cariamiformes; family Cariamidae; genus Cariama; species Cariama cristata. Next base: position 66,687 of record NW_009607791.1, read on the forward strand.
TTGCCATTCCCAAAGAGCAGAGAAGTTCCACTCCAGCTTCTGTGACTCACTGTCATCTCCATGTGCTCTGTTAAATGTAAGTCCAGGCTTTCAGCAAATCCCATCAGTAAAAGCCTGGCATCAAGACAGACATTGTGGTGAAGTCAAGCACGACTACTCTCTGAATCTGCTTATGTGACCCTAGAGCCCTGTGGCATTTGCTAATAAGTCACAGTTTTGGCACACAGATCCAAGTACTCTTAAAATGCCCTTTCCGTGTAGTTATTTTGCAAAGTTCTCCATATTCTTTTAGACACTCAAAAGCTAATTTCAGAAGAATGGAAGGGGCAATAATTTTAGAAGAATGAAGCAGGAATAAATAAAATATTTCTGAAATAAGTGATTATCCTAAGCTTTCTGAGGATCTCAAAATACGAGGGAGGCAGTGGAATCAGCTTTAAATAAAACTTCTCAGTTTTAAATAAAGGAACAGAAACTCAGATGCTTTGTGGTAAGTTGCATAGCCACAATTTGACTAGAGGACACAGGCAGTCTTTTATTTTTCTTTTCATGTCCTCGTGAAGATTAATGGGACTGACTGCTCCTGTCCCACTTGTACCTTTTTGAGCTCTGCTCAGCGTAATTCATATTCGGAAGGACCTGGTTCCAATCGAGGGGGTGTGTGCACGCGTGTGCACATGTATGCATGTAAACTCACAAAGATTTGCCTTTCTGCATACAAGTCAGAGAACAAATTAAAAAATAGGGATTTTAGGCAACTTAGAACTCAACATTTCACATAAGCTGCTTAAAGGCAACTGAAAGGGTAATAAACGTGCAATCTCCACTTAGCTGTTGAACAATGACGAATATGGAGATTTCAAAGCCTCATCACAGGCGGAAGTGGGGCTTCTCCTTTCAATGGCTGGACAAATATTTGAACTGATTGTGTCCGTCTAATCCTTTGCAGTTTTAAAATGCTACCTAGCTCCAGGAAAATAATATAGTCCCCGATCAGCCTAAAATAATTACAGAAATCCATACCCTTCTTGCTTTTATTAATGACAGCAGGTTAGGATTAATAATGCTATTACCAGCAAACAGTGGACATCAATATAGACATATTTTCTGCAAAGTGGGCTAGTCTGCTAGTTCTTCTTATTCCCTGCTTTCATAATTTTCCTTTGCTTTTCTGTCCTTCTCTTTTCTCATGCTTCCACAAATCACCACTGCCTCCTAAACCTTGTAACTAGCATTGCCTTGTTGACACAGGTATTAGCTCTGTGATGCATGCAGACCACAAAGTACTTTATAAAGCAGCCACAAAACTTTTTAACCCCATGTCAGAGGTGGGGAAATAGAGGCACAGAAAAACAAACTAACTCATCCACACTTGAATCCAAGCCTGGCGCACAACCCCACAGTCAACCTTGCTTAGACAGCGTGTCAGTCAGCACAGGCTTGCACAACACACATGCTGTTCTACATGCTGCTCTACGTTACAAATATTACCAGAGTCACCAATGCTCAGATTGCAATTGTTTTAATATTTGCCTGCCACTTTGCAATAAAACTTGAAATATATTGAGTAACTCAGGATTAACGTAAGCATAACCTGTCAGACTACACCTGCAATGCTCTAAATAACATTTTCCACGGTGTCTTAAATAATGCACACCAGAGATATCTTATTAAGGTATAATTTCATATCCTCAGACTCATTGGATTCAGTGCCACTGTGAGAAAATCTAAATCAAAGTAGAACTTCAGTTCTGCTGTTCCCTCCAGAAGACATCAAGCCAGCTGCTGTCTGGTAGTTTACAGGGAGTTGTAAGTCCTAGTTCCAGTTGTACAATGGGTTTATCTAGCAGTTTCTCTGCTTTACTTCATCTCTATAATGGCGCAGTGGTAATTATCACCTGACATTTTGAGGACTAATACTTTAAAATGGATTATTATAATTGAACAAAGCATTATGAATCAAAAGCATTTACCGCCAAAACTTTTTAGTCAAATTACAGTTGTTTTTAATTTGTGGTCTGGGCTTCTGAAAGTTTGATACAGCAGCATGTTCCATGCTGGTAGTGTTTTGCCCCGGAAGATTTTGTGAATATGTGCAGAACTGCACGGCCATCTTCACCTCAGGAGGTACATCGGCTGTTCAGCACTCCACCTTGACTGCGTAGTTCATTGCCTCTAACATGCTTTGCACATTTCAGGCAGGAAATTCTATTTATGCAGCATCTTCTATTTGAGGATTTCAAAGGCCAGCAGCTTATCAGCTTCACTACATTAAACCTACACAACACTTCTGCAGGAGAGATACATCTAACTAATTCTCCTTTAACAAATGTGAAACTGAGGCAGGTATGGTAGCGTGTGACTTCCTTGCATCAGATAGCTACAAAATGAAATAAGGCATATATTACAGCACCTCTACTTCGAGTTTTGCACTTCAGTGATACCCTCATTTTCCCTCCCACGGTGCTAATTAACTGTAACGTATGATAATCATTACTGAACTGAAGTTCCACTAAGTAGCAACTGAAGGTTCTCTGTTTAATTAGCTTTACGGCTAGGTTGTGGGGCAAGGCATTTTCCTAATTAACAGAATTAAAACTAGACTGGGCAGACAGGAATGAGTATAATTAAAATTTAATCTCCCTCATCCTGAAAACCGGCTGCCCACAAAATAGAGCTTTGTGTAAATGCTCTTAGAGCATGGAAAGGTTGAGGCAGGTTTCAACACATTTCTCTCATGTCACTTTCTCCATTTTCACCTGTTATCTTTGCAATTTCACGAAGAAACCTGTCTTCCAACACAGATGGTAATCTGTCACATATGGATTTAGGTGTCAACTATTCTCCTCCAGGACATATCCACTCTGACATTATCCACCAACCAATCAATAAAAGAGTCTGCCAGGCTGCCAAGAGATCAATCACCTTGTAAAACAAACATTATGTCCTATTATTTTCTTATTACAGTTAATTAGATTTATAAAACACAAAAAGCTTCGAAAGTGAAAAACTTAGAAATGCTGTCAGAATAGTTTAGGCTCTGATTTCTTATTTGTGAAAGGGAAGGGATTTACTAAATCTAATGTGAAAAGAAAGGATTTTCATTTAAAATTTTTGCTGAACACTGAATTCTTTTTTAAACTTAAAAACATGTTAGCGCAATGCTATGAACCCAGACAGTGCAAGCTGTCTTAGGCTCTGACACCAGAATGTGAAGTGGACTGGAGACATAAAGAAATAGACTGACAGGGTCTCTTAGTGTCTAGGTTGAGCTAAATGCAAAAACTAACACCCGCCTCCACCCCCCGCCTCCCCAAGCCACAGGAATTCCAGAAAATAAAGTTAGTTTTCCCCCTACTGTAACATTTTATCAAGTAAAATGCTTTTTATAAAACACAGGAGAGGGAGAAATAAGTGTGTAGTTAAGACTCCCATCTGTACATGGGGACAACAAAAAATGTCCCCCTGTTTTACAAAGCATGTGGAAAGTACCATACATCAGATGGTGACATCAGACTCAGATGGTAACCATGACCATGTAAGTACATGCAGACCTAGAGGCTGTGGTTAAAATGGTGGTGCAGAATTGTGCAAATACATTGGGCTGACTACTTACCTACCTTTATTATTCACACAGCCACTATGACCATAATAATTCTATGTTTAATGTTTCTGCATTTTATGCAGGAGTAGCTGAGATGGAAGAACTATACGGGTTGCTGAAGGTTACACACAATAGCAACAGTAAAGGAGTTAATTCAGTGTTTCTTAAGGTATAAATCAGACAAAACTGGGAAGCTGACATCCCTGGCCATTTACTCTGTTCTAGGTCTCATGAAAAAACAAGGCCTTGCTCTTACAGAATCCAATTTTTCCATGTAATCTCAATGAAGAGCAGAAGGACAAGTGGGCAAGCTGTGCACTACTGGACCAAGATACAAGAATCCCTAGCCATAGTGTGGTAACTCAATTTACCTTTACTCACAGTTGTTTTCATTTCCTCCCTTGGAATCATCATCTGCTCAGGAAAGCTGCGTGTTTATTTCCAAGAATCTCAGTTTGCTTCTAAAATTTTGTTTGATTTCATTATACAAAATTTAGAAATAAAATTGGTATTAAGGACAGCTGAAGATACCAATGCTCTCTCTAAAATGCCATTGAAACTATGCTAGCTTTCCTATGATAAAGCTACTTCTGCTGAAAAGGACAGCTGAATACAATTAGCCCATGATCATTTATAAGCCTCATAGCTGATAATGAATCAAAGAAATCTGCCTGGTGACCAAAAATTAACCCTCCAAAACTTTTTGAAGACATTACTTCAAGCAACCAGGGATCTGTTCTGTACCAGTGAAAAACTTCACTGAGCAGAATCTAGCCATATAAAAAACAAGCTGTGTTTTATTATCAAAAAAGCAATAATAAAAGAATGAAAAAAACCCTATAAGTTTTGAATGTTGGTAGCTATGATTATGTGAGCAGTCAACTCCCAAATTACAGAAAGCACAGCACACTTTTACATAATAAACTGTGGTTGCTGATCCTCAGGGAGTTTTATATTGTTGAATAAATGCAAGGTCTTTTCAACAACTGAAATGCAAAATATGACCCTCCCAAGCATTAATTTAAAGGATTTGGCATTTTCAAAGGGGAGGTTCACAAAGACAAATAACAACTGCAAGTTTCCAGGGAACAGGGATATTGCCTAGTCATGAAAAAAACCTAACTTAGTACACATGAATTTATTTTGTGGGGATAGATGGAACCCTTGGGAGGGAACAAAACTGAATGAGTTACATGGCAGCTGACCCAAGTCTGCAATTTTTTAATGGAAGATAATCTGTTATATTATATTTGTCTGTCGTGAACAAGTCTACAGCAGACAAATGAATTGTATGTCTTTAACCTAAAAAAAAAAAAGGCAGCAATCACCCTCAAAACCAGGGAAGGGGCAGTGAAAGTTTCACACACATTCTGGATTAGATAGATTTGCAGCAACAGTTAAAAGACAGATGTTATCCAGAGTTTTGTTTCTTGGATTCTGCTCTCCACCCTCCATTTTTTTTTTTTTTTGTCTTCCATTCCATTTTCTTCTTTTGGACAAATTTCACCTGTGTTGGTATCTAAAATTTGCATTTCCTCTCATTTTTTAAAATCCCATGGGTTTATAATTTCATTTTTCCTCACTGTGGCCTGGAACTTCAATTCTTTCTTAGAAAGTCTGGATCAAATTATGTCTATATATGTAAAATTTGCCATTTGGATGCCCAGTCAACCTACATAGCCATCAGCCAGTGTCCAGTTGCTCATTTTTCTGATCCCCTCGCTAGCCTTCTGACCACTTGCAGCCACCTACCGCCAAGAGTTTTCTATCTTTTCCTCCCCTAAATCCCACACATTTTCTGCTGGTGACCAGCATCTTTCTGTCTCTCCAACATCTACTCCACCACCTATGGTTTTACCATCAATGCTGCTGACCCTTCTCCTCTCTCTGTGCCTCCCTCTGCCCCTCAGTCAGATGCTCTGTCATCTTACCACATGCCAGGTTTGCCTCTGCACTGACAACAGTCAGCTCCCTCTTTTCTTTGAAAAAGTGGGGAAAAAATGAGAATCCTAATTCTGAGTCATGTCCCAGTCTTATCAAGCCTTGAAGCAGTTGTTTCCAGCACAGCAGGGCTGGGCCAGATGACTATGACCCCCTCACTGGACATGACACAGAGCTTTCTACTGAGCTGCTGCAGCTGCCTGCCAGATGCTGTTACCCTTTTCCTCACATCGGGTTGATCTTATTTGTTCTTTGTCTTGAGACTGGGTAGCATCAATGTAATCACATAAAATGACTATGGTATCAGCAATAAGGCTATTGCAGACAGGCCTTAATGTTTGCTTCTTTAATCCACATTTAGGTAGCAATTTTGAAAATGTTTTTGTAGCTACCTGGGAGCTCATGCTCTGGTCTGATTTCCTAGTCTTATCCATCTCTTCTAAAACAATCAGCTATCTTTTGATAAACTGAACTTGACCATTGCTCTTCCATCAGTTACTCAGTTTTCCCCCTCTCAGTCCTGATCTTTATGAGGGTTCTTTTGGACACAGATGGTCTTGCATCTTGCTTACATCCTACCAAAACAAAAATAACCTCAAAACTGCCTCTGTTATTTAATATTCCCTTTTGGCTTTGGTCTTCCATTTGTCACTCCCATCAAATAAACTTAGAAAATTTCCTTTGCATCTTCTTCTTTCACCAACGACAAGTCTACCTGTTATCTCTGCAGCATAGCGCATGCATATGGTTGATTCATATGCCAAAGAATTCCCTGTAGAAGCATTTTCTGGGTTGCACTACAATACAATGTTCTCGGTGCTTTCCCAAAGAGGTTACAAAGTGTGTGTGTGCAGAAACTCTTGCCAGTACTCAAGCGTGGAACAGGACCGCTGTTTTCCTGACAAAAGTCCTAATTCTCCTCTCATTTAATGTTGTTTTCATTACTTTTTTCTTTGGATAGGAGCTGCATCTATTGTTTCATAGTCCTAAATCACCCACTGGCTGCCTGTGGTTGCTTCTTTGGCACAAATTTTCTTAATCACATGGGTTTTGTCAGAACGAGAGAAGTATTAGGAAGGAGAAGAGACAGGGAGATCCTTTGATGATGCTGCTGCTGCTGCAACATCCATCCAGAAAATCTGTTGGTTTCCGTAAATCACTTGAGCCGTTTGAGATTCACACAACCTGCCTTTACCAAGAAGCCATCTGCTTGCTTCCTGAAAATGGCATGTGATCTCACGACAGTTTAACTATGCAGAAGTACAGGAAAATGGCCAGAACTTGTTTGTCAGAAGGCAATTAAAAAAAAAATTCAGCTATTTTAATTGAACACTTAATTGCACATTTAATCTGTGCATCACATATATATAGAAAATGAGACATATACAGAAAAAGCCGTAGTCTAGTTACTGGAGGACCCACATTTTCATCACCATCGTTCTTCACATCAGTCTCATGTTCATGAATTTATTTAGGTGCTGACTTCTCATGCAAGGCAAAGACGTTCCTCTGTCCATTCTCCATTCTGTGTCGTACAATTTATGCTTGCAAAGACATAAGAGGCTTTTGTATTTAATTTTTTGTCTTGTTTTTAGGATAAAAGATGGACCTCATCCACAAGATTTGTATTGCCTTGTGTTCAGCATGCAGAACGCAAAGGTATTTTTTGTTTTGATTCATGGCTGTAGTAGCTTGTGATTACATCTGATTTCTTCTACTTTCTGATAGCTCTTTGCTTACATGTACAGAGAAGCAAACTCAAATGGTGTTTGTATTTGAACATGTACTTACTTCTAGTTACAAGCACTGGGAGGGTAAGTTGTTGTAGCTTGAAAACAGAGTCATGTAAGGGATCTGATGGAAGTAGAGGTGCTGTATAACGAATTATGAAAACTAGATCTTGATTTGACTATTGGGAAGTTTACTCTTAATTTAAATTGATGAGAAGCAGGAGGAAAGCCATCAGGGAGAAAGAATGGTTCAAAAGAAACCATTTCAGTAAACGCTTAAGGGTTGTCAAAAGACAATGCATACTTTAATAACTAACTTCTAAATTCTATCCCCTGACTCCAGACAGCTTGTGAACTGGCTTTGACAAACAGACTATGGTCTGCTGTTGATAAAAATCAAGGAAGTCTGATTCCTCGGGAGTAGAACCTTTTTCTGAGGGAGTGACACAGAAGGTAGAAGGAAACCAGAGAGGGACTGGAATTTTGTCCTGCATTGACTTTCACATGTGAGTGGAGAACACAGGCCTCTTTGCACCACTGTATTAACATCCACTTTTTTCTTCTATTTTGTTTCTATTGCTGAAATCAAGCAGGGTCACTTTATTCCTCAGTGGTCAGACTCTGAAGGGAAGTGGAATGGGTAACCCAGTTCAGAGATATTTTCAAGGCAAGTAGAGTGGATACCCTATAGGCTAGGATTAGACTATTTGTGTGTGCTTATGAGCATGTTATTGCGATAGGATAAGAGTTCAGAGGGTGCCAGCTGTTCCATGTTATTTCCCAATGCACATATCTTTAAGCTTGTGTGAATAGGAGGTATCTTAGCCATATGAAGACCTCTAATCCCATCAGGAATCACCAAGGCTGATGTGCTTATTTTTACCTGGGGATCACCTCTTCTGATCATATTGTATAAAATGGGACACTGTGGGATTCCTGAGAGAAGTAAAAGGCACAAAGTTGAAAATCAAAGTTGATGCCCACTGAGAGCTGATGCACAGAAGACAGGACAGACATTCTAGTTCGGTAGCCACGGCAGGGGCAATATGGGCCTTGGAGATCAAACGAAGAGTCACAGAAGGTGCAGTCTATACAAAGGCCTGAAGATGACAACCTCTATTTTAAAAATGAAATAGTAATTTTCAATGCCTTTTTTTCCTGAGGTTCTTGACTTGAAATCCCACAAGGATTCAATTTTCTGAAATGCCTGAGAAATTTTCCCCTAAAAAGCCTGAAGTGTATCTGGCCAATGACCTAAAAACGATGTCTCACTTGCCACTTCCAGAAATCACGGTTAAAATGTTCTATCTGCTTGGGTCAGCTTCTTCATAGAGGGTCTAAGCACTCAGTGTATCTCAATCTGTTTCCATTTGCAAAGTTTTGCATTTTTTTCCAATGGAGATATCAAAATAGTAAATTAAAGCCTACTGAGAGTAATCCTGTCTTTCACTTTTAGTTACTTTTGACAGACTCTAAGCAACATGCATGCTATTGCTCTGGGATATCCCAGAGCAATACAACTCAGATAGCTTTATTTATGTGCAGCAAGCAAAGAGAAGCTTAAATGAAAAGCTGCTCTCGCTAGTTGTTACTGTACCTTTGACTGACAGTAAGGTTAAGGGACCATTTTCCATATGCTACTTACCAAACCAAACTACAAATATAAGGCACCATATCAGCAGAATGTTAACAAAATTTCATGTGCTGTACACAAAATTACTCTGGCATGAACCAGCATTAAGTAAGAGTACAACCACTCTGTTAACTACATAAATTATCTTAAAGATATCACACAGAAGCAAATGGCCATTTCAGTGCTGCAATTATCAAGGGAAATGTAATCAGAAGAAAAGGGAATAAGACAAGCAGGTCTCTGCCCTTTCTGGCTTTGCCAGGTGTTCTCTTCAAAAAACCCACTGCTGCTTGTAATCTTGCTGGTACCACAGCACTCTGACTGCAGTGGAGGCGATGACTTACAGTAACTTACTTCATTTGAGTTTATTCTTTCACACCGTTTGCATATGTTTTTTCCCCTTTTTTTGAGAGGGCACTGGAAAATGCTAATGGCTCGTTAAGGCTAATGGCTCATAATGCTTATGTTCCTCAAAAACCGTACGTGCCTAATGTGGAGGAAGCTAAACTGACCTTGTCACACGTGTTAAAAAAAAAATCTTCATGTTGCTAGAGAAAGGTGAGCTAGAAAAAGCTCTTTTTATATGTCCCAGGACCTGTTCTGGGTGCCAAAACGATACTTATTGACACTAATGCCATGTAATGTAGAGCAGGCACCAATATCCCTTTCGCTGTGTGGAGTATCACAGATATCACACTAAAGGGTGCTGCTAATGGGAGACACACAGAAAGTAGACTGCAGATCTCAAGTAGGAGCAACCAGGCAGCTATGAACAGATTTGCCTCTATAAGCAACCTCTAGAAGTTTAAAGTCTTGGGGAGATCATTTAAATTCCCTTTAATTTAAAATGCTGATGTATGTGAATGAATTCAACAGGGAACATAATTCCAGCTTTATAGCTCTGTATCTTAGTGATTCTAATGCAGTACATTCCTCAAAGTTATGCAGAAGCTAAATATCTAAATTTTGCTGCTGTGCACCTTCAAATGGAAGTTACATACTTCAGCAGGGAACTTAGGTTACCTTTCAGCATGCTATTTTATTGATGTCTTCTCTAATGATTTTTATGTATTTATGAAAAAATCATGTATACCTTTGGTAAAATGACGGTGACGGTTAAACAGAAACCTAAGAATTTTCTGTGGCAATCTAACCAAGGAAAACTTCGTATTTGGGTGACTGCTTTCAAGGAGGTCTCTTTATAGCTAAGGGAGAAAACTACAAGACTGCCCAAACCAAAAAATAAAAAAAGTTCACTCACATGAATTCATTTGTGCCTCTCTTGATTTGCCTCTCAGGTGAGACAAATCTTCATTCAGAAGATCTGCACCAAACCTATAGACTTGATTCTACAGGCATCGAGACACTTATATTATGTGAAAAGTGTGGTTGCATGTGCCACTGAAGTTCTATCTGCCTTGGTGTAAACTTGACTGATGCATATATTGTACAAAGGTTATCAGGGATATTAACCAAACAAAACCTGAGTTCATCATCAGTAATTACTTCTACGCAAAAACTTCCCATTTAGGCAATCAGTGAAAAAAATATACCACTCTGAAACTTGTCCAGTCAATCACAATCAAAGGTAGTATCATAACTCAAGTAAGCTAATAGTCGATGTACCAGGTTAACAACTGCATCTTACTAATAATAAACAATAAAAATAACCTGCAACTCCTTCTGGTGTTCCTTTCTAAAAAAAGAGGAAACATTATTCAGTTTCATATGAATTGATCGGGACTGACAAGATGCAATTCTAAAAGCTTTAGTCAATTTAATCCAATTTAGAGAAAAAACCTAAACCAAATTTTAAGTAATTTTGACTAATGGAATGATGGAGGAAATCATAACTGTTCACAGATACTCTGTAGCCAGGAAATGAAGCCAAATTGGCCAGCTAAACTGTTCATTGTGAGCTTTTCACTTAGTGTTAGTGTGTTCTGAATGAAAAGAGAGGAAAGCCTTCAACATCTGAGTCATATTCTCATACCAAACTGATGTCAAGCACTAATTTTAAACATTTAATTTAATGAAACCTTTCAGTTCATATTTAACAAAACATGACATATTTTGCTACATTGAAACTCATTCCATAACAAACCCTTTCCTCAGAGAAATAATTCCATTTCCAGATTTTAATTCACTTTCAGGGTTTCACTTTTTTTTGTGGCCAACATCAATTTAAAATGCATTTTCGTCCTGTAAAAGGCTACAATTAAGAAAGATAAAAAAGTGCAATTACTATGTCAACCTAATAAAGCCAAGGCAAAAATTCCCTTTTATTTCAATAAACTTTGATTCAGTCTTTTGACTGAAATTGTTCATTAGTCTATGTTCCCGCTCTTCTTTTCTAGATTGCTTAATGATAAGGAAGGTTACAGAGTTGAGTTAGCAGACAAACCATTCAACGCTAAGGCATTTCTGATGCTCCCACTGCAGCACAGTCAAGTATTTAAGCATGTAAGTGCCACATTTCTTTGCTGCATCTGAATGCAAAAGGATGGGGGCCTGTTTCAAGGAAGTAGAGAACACACCACATTGCTGGGTAACCATGACAATGAGACAGCAGGAAGAAGAAATGTTTGCCTAAATAGCATCCAGTCACATAACCCCAGTGTAACACCGCTGCAGTTAAACAATATGCCAGAGGGCTAAGAAGGGCTTACTTAGTGTTGCACAGTAAATAAAATGCCCCATCTCTTGGTGGAGACGTGCAGGGACTTTTCTGTCTCCTAAGTACACATTCATGAGATCACCTGGGCTTGGCAAAGGTCTATTTGTGCTCATGAATTAATACTGCTGTATTTAGCCACAGCTGGTGGCAGATTATCAATGTAACATCATATTGCTACCAAAACCACTGACATTCTAGCCTAGCTGACTATCTACCTCCCCAAAATCTCACTCTCAAGCTTACCTATGAAAATGATGCAAAAGAGAAATCTAGCTAAACAAAATAATACACATCTTGCTATTACAAAACATCTATGGAGCATTGCGAAGTTAGGTGGCACTTTATAGATGTTTACGGAAAAGCTACATTTGAGATGTGGCTTTTGCTCCATAACCCTTAGATTATGCTTCTCAGTTATGCTTCTCTTCTTCTGCTTAAAAATTATATTTGCTCTCCGATTTGACGCTAGGAGTTCAGCAAGTGCTGCACCCTGCGCAGTTCCCCTATGTCTCTGTGTACAGTGCTGGGAAGCTGCATTATTCTGGGGCACAAGAGTGCCTCGAGGCACAGTTTGTTAATTCTGTGATGCAGAGATGGAGCACATCAGACACACGGTCCTACATTTTACACCATGCCAGAAGCCTGTGGCCTTTCCTCTTGCTCTAATTCACCTCTTAGAGAACCCACAAAGAAAGCCCCTGTCTCTCTCAGATGTCTTTCACAGTCATTCCCAGTCCTTCTCTACTCTAAGGCCTGGGAGAAGAATGCTCCCTTGCTCAGCTTGTCTCCTGTCCTTCTGTAGCTGTCCTCGGGCAGATGAGCCCTTTATTGTTTGATTCAGTTTGGCAGCTGAATTTAAACAATCTTCAGAAATCTGTGCTAAGTCTAATCTAGTCTGACTTCACTCTTCTTGAACCCCACAAGTTTTTTGCAAATGAGACTCCTGCTTTATCAGCTACGTAAGTCATATTGAATATAATTAAAATGCTAAACTGATGAATCTTCTCACTGAGGGCAGATTACAGCTGGATTTATGAAAAGGGTACTCAGCAGGACCAACAAGCAAGGGAGCTAGGGACCACAGAACCCCTGATATGCACAGTATAGGGGATATTAAAAAGTGGGTAGGAGGCAATGAGCAATAAGCATCCTGGGCCACTACGTCTTTTAATCCTCTGACTCCCTTTCTGTCTGCATTAGCCGACTTCTGTGGAATGACTTGGTAGGCATTTAAGGAAATGAACTACACTGTGTTGTCACGTGTAGCACAATAATCGACAGCATCAAATGAACTCAGCATCAAGCTGGGATCACTCAGTTACAATGGTAGGAGAAATGAAATAGCATTAATTAGAACTCTTTCCGCCTGGGATATGTCTTTTCTCTTAGCTGACAAAAGCCTCCATGGTTTGGCTTATTAAGAGCCAAGCTGATAGGAAAGCTGAAGGGAAAAAAGGAGCATTCTCCATTGTGTGGAATCCCAGCTGAGGGAAGACTTGAGTTTGAGACTGACTTTTAAAGAACAGCAAAACGTAAATGAATTTTTACCCCAGGCACCTTTAATACGTCTGAAGATCTCTCTAACTAGACCACAGACAGCACTTTTGCCCTTATTGCACTACGAGATCAGGTAAGTAATACATGTAAGGGAGAAAGAATCAGAGAGAAAGATTTTTTCAGCTTCCAGAAACCAAAACAATCTTCCACTACAGTAGTCTTCCTACTGGCCAAACAGCTACCTATACATATTCCATGTTAAAACTTTCTCCATGACATTTTTTTCCCTATTTTATTGACATTTTATATAAATCAGACTGCACTCTGCATTAACAAAAGAAGCTTGATTCTTTGAAACCCAATGAACTCTCATTTCCCACTGAACCTCTGTGAAAGAGGTCGACATGCAAAACTGCTGAAGGTAGCTCCCTTGTATTACTTGGAAAATGCTTTCCTGCACCCTCCATTCTCTGATACATTGGGAAAGGGCCAGGAGAAATCCCAGAGTTTCAGCCGTGACTCAGTTCTGTACTCTGTGATTTGAATCCATCTCAGCTTTTATGACAGAACTACAGAATAAGAACTATGATATTGCAAACAAAATGTAGAACAAATAGTTACATTTAATGGGGTTTATTTGCCATCTTTTGGCAAATAAAGCATGTTTGCATATACTCTTTCTTAAAAATTGCCTTTCCTTTTGTATGTATACTTGCCTTTTTTCTATACTAAACAGTTGATGAAATTCCAAACACTAAACAAAAACCTGTGAACATTTTGGACAGTAAACTCTTTTTCCCATTATATGTCTATACAATGCCTAAACCAGACTAGTCCTGATTTTTGAACAGAACCATCTAGTAATTTTTGTTATTTAGAAAAAATAATATTTTTATTTATTTCATTAATTTAAAAATAAAAATGTTCTTTAATTTACTTGATTCCCTTGTAAAAAGTAAGGAAGAAAAGTGGCAATAGATTTCCGTAAAATACCAGTATGGTTAAAGCACACTATTGAGGAAATCACCTACAAGTGAGCTAGAATTACAGATTAATAAATTACACAATGTCAACTTCAGACTACCCAAAAGTTCAGATGTTGCTTTGAGTCTTATTTAAGCCTCTTGAATCTAAGCAACTACATAATTTCAAATAGTAGCTGCACTATGTAAAATGTCTTAGAGAGGAAGATGCCAAAATGGACTGAAGAATCATAGACTTTCCAATAAAAACATTCTTTTTGGTCAACATTATTTGCTAAATTCAATCTAAACATATTAATCATTTTGCGGAACCCACAATTGCATTTTTTGGTTAATATAGTAATTATCTCTCCAATTTCTCTCAGCTTTTCTTACATGCCCTCTCTCTCTACTTTCTTTTAACAGATAACGGTGTATCTTTCTCCCAAGTTTAGAATTATAACCTCTCTTAAAATGCTGCTTCTATGAAAAACCTCACTTGGAGATGCTGTGACACTTGATGGACTTGAAAACTCTGCCCAAGAAAGACAGGATGTGACAGTTGCATGATCCCTGAAGATGCTTTAAAGGGCATCCAATAGATCATCTGTTGCTCTTACCACACAGATGTAAAGTTACAGCTAGAGGGAACAATGAACTGTATATATGAGAAATTGTAGGCCAGTCAAATCAAGGAAAGTAAAGAGGGAAAAAAAAACAAAGGAGAAAATTTGAGCTGATCACTCTTTTCTTTTGTTTCCTATAGAAGTCAGAGGAAGGAATAAGTGCATATTGAACTTCCCCACCCCAGCCTTTTCCAGGCTTTACCTACAAGCAAAAGGAGCCGAAAAGGCATCAATGTCACTCCACCAAAACGCTGACTTTTGCACTCAGAAGATGTAAATCTTAGAGAGCAGTCTTGACTAAGGGCTGCCTGCGAAAGCTACGGAAGAAGCTTCACTGGTCAGTTTAAGTGGAGGATCCTTTATGCACAGATTTAAATGGGAAGTTACTTTAGCTTCAGGGAAGCAGAATCTAGCCCAGAAATCTCACAGTGCAATACTTTAGATAAATATTATTAAATACAGTTAAATTAAATGCAAAACATATACTTTATCATTTTATGATGAAGAGTGTTTCCTAAAATGTCAATAAAGGTTAAAAAGAAATGAACTGGTTGGTTTGTTAAACCATGTGAGTTAATTCCGGTTGCTGCTTATTTTAAGAAAGTAAGAAAGAATATGTGGCATCAAAAGAATACAGATTCTGTTGCTTCTATTTTCTTCTCATAAAAAAAGGGAAAAGAAAAAAAATGCGAAAGACCTTAGAGCTAGGGTATTTGGTTTGAGGATCAGTTGAATATTTAATTTTGTCTGTAGCACTAATTATAGATGATTATTACATAAATATTGTTTCGTATTAGTTCTATGGCCAAACTTCTAAATTTAGAAATTTTTTTTTCATGATGCAGTTTCAATAATAAACATTATGATCAAGTCTACGTGTATGTTACAGTATTAAAATAGTATTAAAATGCCTCCTTTTTAAGCACTCGGTGGAATCACTGTTATTGCTCTGCTATGGCTTAGCTAGTCTGCCTGTAAAAATGAAGATTTATTTTTATGTGGCTTGAACTAAAACGATTGATTTTTGATGTGTGCTCACCCTTAACTATTAACATTGTGTGCAATGGCAGTTTAAATGTTTTATTTTCAAATAAACAGGCAAATGGACTGTTATTTCTATAAATACTAACAGGATCATGCCCAAGCACTGGGATTTTTCAGCCTGGAGCAAGAGGAAACCACGCATTTTCTGTTTATTTTTGTGGGTTTTACTATTTTAAGTAACATCAAGCCCCAGACTGAAGATATTCTGACATTTCTGGTTACTTTGAAAGAAAAAAGTCCCAATAGTTTCTTAGCAAGTTAAGTCAACTTATGCTAAGTCACTGAGTGATAAAAAAAGTATTCTCTGTGACAACAATATATGCAATGTCCTCCTGGATGTCCATCACCAAGTCTCCTGCAATGGAATTCAAAGGAAATACACAGGAAGATGGGAAAATGGTCGGTGGAGGGCCTGGTCCTACTAACATGTATCCAAATCTACTCATGTCCGTAGTGCCATTAAGTGTGATTCTGCAGGGATACTTGAGAACTGTCCCCGTCTCCTTAACTGAGAACCAACATTGACAGTCATACCAGCTCCTCTTTGCTGTTCTCTCTTCCCCTGACCTCAGTTTTAACACACTCGTGAAGGACAAAATGCCAAGGTTCTTGTGCTGCCCTTGGAACAGTAAAATCTGAGCACCAGCTGTATGCTTTAGACCTGTGCACTAGGAAACGTTGCTTTGGTTTTCCTTTGTGGCTGGCTACGTATGTTTTGAAGGGGCAGAAATGGACAATTCTCTGGGTTTTTTTCAGCAATACCTCTGCATCTTTTGCTTGACTTCACTCAGTAACAACCAGCTGATTATCTGCAGGTAACAAAGTACTGGTTGAGAATTTTAACTTGCTTTTTGAATAGACAAATTCAGACACCATTAGATGACTGAAGTTTTACAAGGGTATGAGACTCTCCTTTGAAACTGAAGGCTTTTTGTAGCCCAGAGTTGTTCCTCTAAATCTCTGGTCAGTTTGAAACAGTTTGACCTCTGTATCTCATTTGTTTGCAGTGATAAAACCCTCTAATAAATAGAGAGAAAAATGATTGAAATAGGTAAATACAGAAAAATTGGGCAAGGAGAAAGCTAATGAACTCAATTGCAATCACTATGGCAGTATTGCCTTAACTTAAAAGTATTGATTAAATAACTGAATATTTACATCTTGTACTGGAACCGCTGAAGGCAAATGATGCATTGCAAAGCAAACAGAAGCTGACCTTTGCACGTTTTCCCATCAGGCTGCAGGGTAAATCCAACTGGGCAACTGCATCGTACCCCTGTCGCGGTATCCTTGCAAGTCCGATCACAGCCTCCATTATTGACAGCACATGTTTCTGCAGAATGAAAGAGAAAGAGAGAGAGAGAGAGGGAGAAAGGGAGTGTAATGAAATGCTCTGGGGGAGGGGAGAGGCACCGACTCTTTGGGGCAATATTACAACATTATGAAAGCAATCTAAGTTTAAGCAAGCCAACCGAAGCAAGCTCTCGAGGTCATCAGGGCCCATATACTGGCTTTGACTCATAAATCATTTCTACCAGTCATGATTTCTTTCTCCCCCCAAATCGGTGTTTTTATTTATTACATTTAGTTAGTGCTTTTGAACTGTCTTAGACAATAGGATGGGTTATTACACATGAAACAAGTTTAAAAAGAAAAAAGTGATTGCCTTTAAAAGCAGAACCAAACATTCAGTCTGTTTCATATCAGTCAATGTCTAGCCGAGGCTTTTTAAGGTTCTTTTTTTTTAAATGATGTTGTAGGCATAATGAACTTTAAAAAGCAGTAGAAAGCAAAGCAGAGTGCTAGACTTGGAACTGAGAATTTAAAATCCTTAGTTAAGAAAGAGTTAATGGAAAATGAACTACATATATCACTTTGACAAGAATCTACATGCCCAATCTGTTCTTACAGAACTACAAGCAAAAGGCATCTGGGTTTTGTCCACTTAAAGCTTTTTGCAAATTGAAAGGAGTTTGGAGTGGGTGGGAGGGCATAATTGAGGTCACTGAACCCATTCCAAGCTGTGTCATTGAAATTTCCCAGTGCTTGTAGTATGTAGAAGGGTGGCTGGGCAAACACAGGCAAGACAAAGCTGCAATACTTCTCAGCTTTTACAACAGTGGGCAATGACTATTAGGTACAACTATGTTAAAAAAAATCTTCGATTTCATTACAGAAAAAGCAAAAAACCCCTCCTTCATTGCCATTATTTTCTGTTACTCGTGTGTGCACATGCGCACACCGTACACACACATACCCAGACATACCCATACACACATCCATAAAATAGATAAAAGGCAAGTGAAATGATTAACTTTCCTTTGATCCAGAGAATAGAGTGGATGTAAGGATGCCAATTTAGCACGTCAGTTTGAACTGTGCATTTATCTGAAAAGTATTTACTTCAGAGAGCAAGTCCTTTTAATAGTATCTTTTTCAGTTGCTCTGGCTTTGATTAAATTAAAATACCCCCCTGCCCCCCAAGACTGCCATTATTCTACCCAGCTCACCTCATTCTGGCTTTCCCTAAAGGGGCTTTGTCATTACTTACTCAGATTTACAGACTCCTATTGCTGAATATTCACAGCCTGTGTCACAATTGTACCCTGTGGAAAGGGTCTGACAATAACCTATAGGATATGCTAATCAGGAATTGCCTTAGAACAGTACATTGATCAAAAATTATTTACACAGAACAGAAAAGGCTTTATCTTTCAATTGAGTAGTACTAAAAGATTTTTATTTTAAAGTAGCCTCTGCTAATGCCCTCAAGGTGAACTCTGACTGGCCCTGTGGAGGGACTTCACTGCGTCAAAATAAGAGAAAAAAAGTGTAACTGTTGTTTTTTTTTTTTTTCTTTTGCACTGGCACAGACTTCTACATCAGCTGTGGAATAAGCTGCTGGCACTTAGGAACAAACTGAAAGCAAGGGGTTGGGGCACACATGCATTAACAGCATGGGACAGAACTCTGCAGTCCATATACATTCACACATGCTCTACTAGATAGATCTTAAATTTTTTATGCCATGTGTGCTATGTAATAACTTCATGTAGAAAAAGCAATCAGTATACAAATGGATTTGCAAATAACTGCCAGCAAGCACAGCTAACAAATGGATCAACATGTTTTCTGGAGCAGCTTTCTGAAAATGGGGCTCAATCTGCAACTCCTTATTTTCAGGCGGAGTTCTTGTTCACCTTAGGCATGACCTGCAGGACCTGAACCTAACTGTTTAAGTAACAGAGTTCTGATTTTCATTTACTCTCTGGGGAAGGACTATTTCATAGACTTAGAGGCTGCCATTGCTGCCTGAATTCTTCTTCTGTAAATGACAATGCTGGCATTTCCATTTGTATGTGAAAGTGTGTGCGTGTCTTTGTAGGCCAACATATCAAATGATTTTACGTTTCAGAGAAGGGAAAAAGTTTTAGGTCATTTAAAACTTTTTTACTTGGGTACAGTTTAATGGTAGGATGATTCTCCAGGAGTGAAGAGTTAAGGATAAAAACCAGGAAAAAGTGCTGAAGATGTACATTTGGCATGGCACTGCAAAAAGCAGTAAATCTTACGTTAGTGGATTAACTTTGGCATATGAAGAGTCCTTTATTGCAGCTCGTCAACACAAGATGAACATAAGCAGCAATATTTCTGCTTTCTGGATGACATCCAGTGAAAATGAATAGACACAACAATTTTTTTTTCCCATGGCATGGATGACTGGATCTATAGGGTAAGGGTCATTCAGTGAACAAGAGTTATTTCTATGTATAAATAGAGGGAATCAAGCCAGCTTTTCTTATTTTCACAGAGATTCAGTAAAATAAACCAAAAAGGATAAATACCCTTCAACTTTCCTGGTGACTTGGACTTTAATACATGACAAACTCTAACAGAATGAAGATCCAAATGAGCAAGAGGACATCTGAGAGTATCTCTAACATTTTGGATATTCAGAGAGATGTATTGATGAAATTCCTTTAACTCAAGGTCATGAGAAAACATTGATAAAAGAAAGTGAATGTGAATAGCAGAATGTGGGAAAGAGGTACTATGAGCTACATCAAATAGAATAGCTGAGGTCTACATACAACATAAACTGAAGCACGTCACCACCTGTGTTTCTGTTAGAAATTACTTCTTTACCTCACTACTATCAAACTTAAGTATATATTGAAATGCAAATACAAGTTTTAGGTCTGAAATAAAAAGCAGAAGTAAATTACTTATTTCCAAGCTATCATATTGGAGAGGCTATACTTATATGGAAGGGAAAGAACGGATGTTCAAAATTTGGATCAGATCTTCATGGCGATACTGATCCTACAGATACATCCCACTGTTTTTTTCTCCGTGAAAGGCAACCTCAGCATATTTATTACTCTTTTGGTTTTTTGTTTCAGACTTTTTGGCACATTTCTGATGTTTTTTGTTCTGATGAGGGAGCAGAAAAAGAACTGGAAGCTACAAATAAAGCAGTGTCATTTAACTGACATTTAGATTCCTTCTGAATGGTGATAAAGCTCATAATTTGAAACTATTAGACTTTACTGTGAATTTAAAGTGATGTTTGCAGTCCTACCTACATCCTTATTGAATTCCCACCAGAAAACTCAGACAGAAACAGGGAGGTGGTGATCTCCTCTCTCTGGTGACCAGCAATGGGACACGAGGAAATGGAATGAAGCTGTGTCCGGTTCCGGGCACTCCAGTGCAAGAAAGACATGGACATACTAGAGTGAATTCAGTGGAGCTCTACCAAGATCATGTTTAGGGGGCTGGAGTACATGATGAGGCTGAGAAGCTGAGAGCTCTTCAGCCTTAACAAGAGAATGCTCAGAGGAGATCTTATTTCTGTGTACAGCTCACTAATGGGACAGTATAAAGAAGATGGAACAAGACTTTTCTTGGAGGTGCAGAGTGGAAGGACAAGAAGCTACAAGCAGAAGTTAGAATATGGGAAATTCCAGCTTGATATGTGGTAAAAATTTTTGACCATGAGAGTGGTCAAACACAGGAAGAGGTTCCCAGGGAGGCTGTAAAATCTATATCCTTGGAGATATTCAAAACTCAACTGGACGTGGCCCCGTGCGACCTGGTATAATTGCCCTTTCTTGGAGCAGGAGGTTGGATTAGATGACCTCCAGAGGTCCCTTCCAACTTACCTGAGTCTATGGTTCAATGAAACTGATTCACATATCCCACAGAGACTAAAGAATCTAAATTTCACTGTTACTTTATTTCTGATGAGAATACTGGAGAGGAAGAGGGAGAAAGGAAGTACCATGAACACAGCAAGCAGCATGTCAAATTCAAGGGCACAGTTCATGTCTACTCAGTATCCTATTCATGCTCAAAATCGCTTTGGAATCTGATACATTCATATTGCCGATATGATACATTTATGTCTGATACATTTAGTTATCACCAATGATACCAAATCAGGAGAGCCTCCTGTGGACTCCCTCCAGAGTAGAGAGGCCTTGCAGAGAGACCTGGATAGAGTAGAGAGCTGGGCAATCGCCAACTGCATGAAATTTAACAAGAGCATGTGCCATGTGAGAGGATGGAAAGCAGCCCTGTGGAAAGAGATCTGGAGGTTTGGGTTAATGGTAAGTTGAATATGGGTCAACAGCGTGCCCTGGCAGCACAAAAGGCCAACCATGTCCCAGGGTGCATCAAGGACAGCGTAGCTAGCTAGTCGAGGGAGGAGATGGTTCCGCTCTGCACTGCACTGATGTGGCCCCGCTTCCAGTGCTGTGCGCAGCTTTGGGTGCCTCAGTAGAAGAAGGACATCAGACTGTTAGAGCGTGTCCAGAGAAGGGCGACCAAGATGGCGAAAGGCCTCGAGGGCAAGATGCATGAGGAGTGGCTGAGGTCACTTGGCTTGTTCAGCTTGGAGAAGAGAAGGTTGAGGGGTGACCTTGTCAGAGCCTACACCTTCCTCACAGGAGGCAGCAGAGGGGGAGGTGGTGATCTCCTCTCTCTGGTGACCAGCGATGGGACACAAGGAAATGGAATGAAGCTATGTCAGGGGAAGTTCAGGCTGGACTTCAGGAGAAGGTTCTTCATTGAGAGGGTGGCTGGTCACTGGAACAGGCTCCCCAGGGAAGTGGTCACAGCATCAAGCCTGTCAGAGTTCAAGGAGCAACTGGACAACACTCTTAGTGTTAGGTAGTCCTGCGAGGAGCAGGGAGTTGGACTTGATGATCCTCATGAGTCCCTTCCAACTTGAGATATTCTATGATTCTGTGATATTTCCAATAGGAAATGCTCATGTTTGGAAAGTTAGAGTGTGGAAGTAGAGACCTAAATTTCTTCCCTAGCTTCCCATAAGCTGCTATGTCACTCTTGGCTAATTACTTGCACTGGAGCTCACAAGAAATTTTGTGATGTACTGGTCTCCTCATTTAAAATAGATGCAGTATTTCCTATACTCATAAGATCTTTTGAAATTCATTAGCACATATGCTTTATAAATATAAAATAGCATTGCTTTTATTGCTACCAATAGTACAGAAATTACTACCAATAGTACTGAAATTAAAAGCAAGACTTGACACTCCCCACTCTTAATTTACTTTTTGCCCTGATAATATTTATTCCTCTGTAAATGTAACTTTTACAGCGATAAGAGAATTTAATCTTTTCTATCGACTCTTAAATTCCTTTAGATTAGCATAATATGTGACAGGATTAATAAGAAAAAGCATTATTATAACAGACAGGTTGGTGACTCCATTTTGTCTTAACCAAGGTCAGTCATTTTGAATTGGCTCTAATTATGTTCTACTTAAAAGATTAATCCCGTAAACTCTGGAATGTGTCTATACACCTGTACCTATATGCAGAAGTCTGCTTTTCCACTCTCAGTCAGCCTGCTAAAACATTTGATATACTGTTTAGTGTAACAAAAATTTGCTGAAGATGATAACATAAATTTGCAAATTATTCTCTTAAAAGATAAAAAGATTAAAAAAACCTGAAGATGCTATATATGGGTATAAGGAATGAAAAGGACAAGTAACAAAGTGATCAATCATGTTTTTTAAGAAGACCTAAACCAAAATAAGCTTCTTTGGGTGGCAGGCAAGAAATTAATTTCAGAAAGAGGCAAGCACCCTCTTCGCACTGTAAAGGTGTAATCCTGCCCACCACACAAGAAAGCTAAGCCAGGTGGCACTCACAAAGAGCCCTCAGGAAGAGAATAAAACTTGGGCTTGTACTATTACTGTCTAAAAGCACAAATGCCATTTTTGCAGTCACTGCACCATTGTGCAGGCCACCGAGATACCAATGTAGTGTATTTCTACTGTGTTGACCTGTGCTGCTGTACCCTGAGCAAGACAGAAGACAGTGGAGTGCTATGTGGACCTCTGCATGAAAGAGGATGATCTTAATTTCATGTTATGCCCAGAATGTATAAAAAGTATAGAAATATTGCACTAGCGATCAATGTCACTTCCCTTTGTTTGATCAATACGCAGCTCTATCACGAAGAGCCTTTAAGCCACAAGGCGTGAAAGCAAAAGCAAGCCATCTAGGATCAAGGTGTTTTCTTTGGAGATGTGATTCTCTGATCCTTTCTGCTACCCAGCATGGCAGTCTGCAGTCGTCAGGATCCAGAAAGCCCCATTTGTTTTCCAATTCTTGATCATAACACAATGACTGGAAAAAAAACAACTGTAAATGAAAGTGCCGTTTTCCATAATGTGTGTATAAACATGCAAAGAAGCCTTAAAAGAAGATCAAAAGTGGCCAGCTGTAGTGAAAACAAAAGAAAACACATATAGCCTCAAGTGAAAATGGAGAGGGAAGCCACTTAAGTCACCACCTGCATTCAAGGGAGTCTTGCAGCAGCTGCTGTCTTGATCCTCCATCTCTTAAGAAAAGCAGGAGAGGGACAGTTAACGGCACCTTCTTCCACAGAAAAAGTTGCTCTTGGAAGAAATGAAATTAAAAAATTCAGTATAGCTAATGCTTGCCGTCTCCTCTGAATCGGACAGGAAGGTTAGCCTACCCTCCTGTCTTAAGGCTGTATGCAGACAAGATGGATTTTTTGCAGCAAAGGTAGTAGGCAATAAAAGATCAGGTTTGGTCACATCTGTAGGTTTATGACATCAAACTTCCAAGACAGTGAAATCCATACACTGCAAAATGTGCAGTGTGTGCCCTCTTCTCTCACTAATTAACACTAATTAGTAATTAGTAACTGCTTTAAAGGTAATTGCTGTTGGAAACACAGAGAGGCAGGTTTGTGCTGATTCTCAAATTTAAAAGGCCATTGAGGTGTTTAATGCTGTCTGAAGACACAAATCTGGGCAATGTCTGACTTTAGGACAAAAGGGAGAAGAAAACATAGCAGTCCTCCAAAACAAAGAATGTTCTAAGTTTGCCAAATTTCTGTAAACCATTTATGTTGACATGGTAAGCAGTTAAGTACAGCTGAAAGGAAGCTATGAAAGGGGAAAAATGCTTCTTTTCCCTACCTAATTCCTATGATTGGCCAAACGATAACACTGACTGTAGGGCAAGTTAAAGCAAACTAGCAATTCAACTGCCTTTTATTTGGAATTCATTTGCAGTAGCCTAGAGCTCACTGGGGTCAGCAGAAATAGAGTAGTTGGGCTTTGAACCCAAAATCTGTACCACATTAGAGAAGCTTATTTTGAGCCAACTTTTGTGCCAGCCAAAGAGCAATTCATGATAGAGCAGTCTGGAGCTCTGAATTTAGAGCAGCTATCAGGTCTTATTAAGTGGGTCATAGCCCAAGCAAAGTTATGAGTAATAATACTCAAGAGTGTAATTGTATCTACTTCGACACTTGGTCTGAATTTTGCACAAGATCTGAACACAGTATCTTATACTCAGAATAACTGTCTTAAATTCAGGGTTCAGACACATGAAGAAGCCAATCTTGATGTATCTGAAAGCCTAAAGGCTGCAGGCAGAATTGCACCTTTAGAGCACTCACTGTTTTAGCAAGTGCAACTATGAGGTATATGGATTACCTTAGACCATTTTTTCCTAATGTGGTCCCTGTGAAGTAATATTGCCTGGCAACTGGAGTGGCAAAAAGGGTTAAAGTACTAGCAATCTCTGTTCCTCAGCAGATGTGCCGTAACTAAAGCTGTTGTAAACTGCTACTGTGTCTGAACGAAGAGATAACCTGTTTACTTATCCTAAACACATAAAAATGAGTTGATTCGTCTGTATTTAATTCACAGCAAAACACAAACTGACTCTCCAGGCTATGTGTGCAAGACAGGAAAATTTATATATTTAAACAGGTGAGGAAAGATTAAAGATATCTGTGAAAGAAAGCCAAATATCTGGCAATCTGTAAGTATGAATACTGAAAAGCTGAAAAATGCCCTGTTAATGTTATCACCTGGATAGCTATTACAAGAGTTGCCATTCTCTCCTCATTTGCTTTATGTCCTGCGCTGATTCCCAACAGATTTTACAGTACATCTCAGCAGAGTGCTTTATGTCCTGTGCTGATTTCCAACAGATTTTACAGTACATCTCAGCAGAAATGAAACTGCAGAATTAGTTCTAGATAATGGACACAGCATATCTGTGAGTCCTATCTTAAATTTACACTGGATTTCTTTTTTTAAGTAAGATTTCAAAGGAAACTGCCAGGAATTGGGTGATTCTTTTAAGAGGGGAAAAAGTATATTGTCATGATTGTTTTTATTTTGTGAAAGCCTGATCTTAAACCATTATTTGCCATCATCTGTAATGGTTCTTCGCATCACTGTAGCATTTTGAAGCCCTTATAAGAAAGCCTAATCTTAAACCATTAATTGCCATCATCTGTAATGATTCTTTGCATCACTGTAGCATTTTGAAGCCCTTATAAGGACCAACACCAGGACTCCATTGTGCCTGCTACCATCAAGTTACAGTTACAAACCAGTGATGATGCGAAGGTATTACAGCAGTTCTATGGGAGGGCCAGATCCTGCTCTGCTGAGTGGTACTGGCTCCCTCACCTTAAAGAACGTTGAACTCATTCAGTTTAATACAAAGTATCTGGAATCAAATCAGCCCATAACTTTCATCTCATCTCCTCTCACATCCGAAAACGCTCTTTGCTCAGTCTGGCTCAAAGGTAGCCTGTGCTGACATCTTGGCTGCTTCTTTCTTGTTGGTATCCCAGCACAATCTCCACCAAACACAGCTCGTTTCTGAATGCCAGGTATACTGGGGTTTTGCATAGTACACTCCTCCTCTTAACAGTTATGCAATATAGGAGAATCTTACAGAAATAATTTTAACCACTGCTGTTGTATGCAGATGAACTGCATGACCATGCCTAACAACAAAGACTATCTAATCGGCTAAAAAACCCACTCAAAATCCCACTCAAATTCTGAAAGCCTGAAAATTGGGAGAGATTAAAACTTAACTCAAGAAAGGCAAAGTTTTTTTTTTAATATTCTGTTGATAATACAGATGAGCTTGCCTTTAAGTAAGAGGGAATAATGCAGTACGAGTAATAAAGCAATGAGACAGAGAACACATGATAAGACTGCTGCTGCCATCCATAAAAAGAATTTTACTGCAAGCGGCAGTATATGCGGTATATGGCATGAGATCAGGGTACAAGAGGGACCCAAAAGACAACAAGCACAAGGAGAGACTAAACACACAACTAAAATATTTGAATTTTCAGTTAAGTGAGAACTATTTTATTCTCATGCAAATTATGCTCTGTGATGCTGAAAGGATAGAGAAAAAGCATTCAGAAGAGTATAATGAAAGAAACAAATAGCTGTGAACAGATGAAGGAGAGACTGAAAGAGCTTCATATTCAGGGAATGAAAAAGGTGAGACAGAAAGGGTAACTTGCAGGATGTGGAATTCTTCACTCCGTTATGCTTGTCTCCTCATTTCCTTGCAATTTCATGATCGGTAGAATTTTATTTGCATGAAAATAGGATGAGAATTCTGCACTGCCACATACAGAATGTGTGAAGAAACGACTAGGTGAATCTTGCACTGAATCATGAATCCCACAGCTCTCATTTCAGAAAAGTTCGATTCCTCTTCAGGGAACACTACATATTTAGGGAACGCCACTTGATAGATTGGATCAGGTGTTTTATAAGCGCTGGATGAGTCCAGTCCAGTCCCTTAAAAATACCACTGTTAGTTGTGATTGTGGTGCTTTTTCTAAATAGAGAATCTGCATTTAAGAAAAACTGAAATACTCTGAACATTGCAAAGGAGCATTGTCTCCTGACCTTGGACAAATCCTTTCATTTAAAATGGAAGAGCAAAACAATGGAAGGTATTGGTAGGAATTCTGGATAAGGTCAGAGTCTTTACCATCAGCAAAGAAATGAAGAAAAGGGATTTTTACAGGAAATAGCACACCATTCACAAACTCATTGAACAAAAGTGACGATAACTCAAGATGAAAGGATCTGCCCTTGGGAGAGAGAGAATGCATGAATGACCTCAGGGATTCCTTCCCTCTATTTTCTATGATTTCATATAGTGAAGTAGAACTGACAGAAAGAGTTAAAGTGAGGTCTTGGTTTCACAGTTAGTAACTGAGTTAGAGATCCTCCTGGCAATACGCCTGTTAATAATATGTTTTAAATGCTTTATCGATTAAAACACAAAAAGATGGTGATGCATACAGAGCAGCATACTTGGCTTTCTGACAGCAAGCATTTCTAAGTCAGATAAAAGCCATTCAGAGAAATAAAGACATATTTTAAGTAATTTGAAAGAGTTCTGGGAGGCAGTACAACAAAGCTAAGAACTGAAGTACATACTGAAAAGGTGCTCTTGGTGTAAAATGATCCTTGGCAGGCTGTAAGTATGATAGAAGTTAATTGCTTTGGAAGAACACTTGAAAACAAACACTAGCTTGTCGATCTCCATGCTCTTCAAGACAGAAAACTGGGAGTAGGATCATCTGGAAACTCGCATTCCATTTTGAAAGAGAACCAAAAATGAAGTCTGCAGAATTCATTTTTAATTCACATTGGAATAAAACAACCTAAGACTTTTGGAAGTTTTTAAATGGAAAATCAGAGCTCGTAAGACTCTTTATTCCAATGGCTTGGTAGCTAGGGCATTACACACCATGTTAGAAACCCAGGTCTCATTTTCTAGTCTTTTACGTTTATTGAAACTGGAGAATCCCAAGCTCTTATCAGGCTATTGGTTATCAATACTGGCCCCAAGGGAACACCACTTTCATGAGGTAACAATGAGTTCGTCTGACTTTATAGCCCAACATTTCCCTTGAACGTGGGTGGCAAATCACCACGAAAGGGTCTTCAGTATAATTTCCTCACATTTCAAATGAATGTTCTAACCAGACTACTGTGTACATTCTGTCTCCCTGTTTCTGAAGATCATTCCAGGCAAAAGCACTGTGAAAACCAGTCTTCCCACAAAACGTAGTTTCAAGAAAAAAGACAGGCTTTTTCCAGAAAACTCTCATCATATTAGGTAAAGAATGCATGCCTTCAGTAAACTCTACAGTTTTACAGCTCCCTCCCGAGCTGCAAAAGAGCTAAATATGGCTCCACCACAGAGTCCTGAAATCTAGAAAATGGTGGATTTCTGTATGTGCTACACAATCATTGTGTGTTTTATACAGTAATTCAAGACAGAGCTTTGACTTTAGAGAAGTTATTCACAGTGAGCCACCAGATGAGAGATATCTGGATGACTGAAAGAATGACTGAGGAAGGTTTCCATATTGATATGATGTCATTTTACAAATGGCAGGAGAAAATCACTTTAATTATCAGACTCTAGTAATTCTAGTTAACTTTGTGGATTCTATTTTCTTGTCATCAAGAAAGACAAGTATGTCTCTGCTGAAAAGAAAACAGTGATTCAAACAGATTAAGTCCTGAAATTCCTAACAAACAAAACACCAGACTGGAGGCAACAGCTTGGGTCAGGTAGGTACAATGGACTAGAAAGTCCACAAGAACTATGATTTCAAAAAATGTAAGCCATAATACCCCCTTGCTGTTCTACCAAGCTTATGGTCTTCAGAAAAGACTATAACCCTCAAATTTGCAATGTGTCATAGGAAGAGGCGGAAGTAAAAAGAAGACCACATACTAGAGAAATCAGAAGGTTTTTATCTGTTATTCACCTCCATGTTCATTCAGGGCATAGGTCCTTGCAAGTAAAGACCTGAGATATTTTAGCCTTAAGACTACACAGTCCCATACCATTAGTTATGCTCAGCTTTGGAATCCCAAGAATTTCCAGGAGGACTAGGAGAAAGAAAGGGAGAAGGGTGGCTGACCATATGTATGTGCATAGGGACAATGCATCTCAAGTAAGTGACCTTGCTTTCTCCTCCCATGATTATCAATATGAAGTTCACACATTGGGTGTGTGCCCAATGTAGTCCCTATTTTATGTAAGCTACCTGAAGGAGGTTCTTGATTCATCAGAAACAGGGAACGTAGAGGACTGCTGTGCTACAGAATACCTGGAAGCCTCTAGGAGGGGCAACTGTGGAAGCAAGGATGGTGCTTCAGATGGCTTTTCTGCCTTGAACTCTGGGGAGTACGTTCAGCTCACAGCTGATGGTTCTTCCTCTGCTCATTAATCATCAGGCCTGACACAATCTGTTACCTGTAGCGATAATCTGGGGTGGAAATAGCTATAACTAGGTACCTTCCTGCCCCTGAGGTCATCAGGTGAAGGGTACTCCTAAAGGATCTGCTCCCAGACAAATAGAAGTCAAAGCATGCTTGATGTTCAGAGTGAATAGGGTAGCCTAACCCTTTGATAATTATGGTTTAGGAAAAAATACCATATGGCTGATTATTAAGCTCAGATGACTCAAGATATATAAAGTTGTATACCACTTTAGGTTCAAATGGGTAAACCTAATGTAAGAAGGATCAGCTCTGAAGTTGTAAATCTCTCTATTTGATGTAACAGATGCTAAAATGTTTGCCCTTGCTGCAAATGCAGTAAGTCATGACCATAAGCTCAAATTGTGGGTCTTTTTTTAATATGATATGAGCAGCTTATTAAAATACATTGTAGGTACCAGGCTAAAAATCTCCTGAAATCAAGCCAGCTTTGACCAGGACAGGATAAACCCAGTTACCTTGGCCAACGGTATCTTCAGGAGACACAAGATTGGATGAAAGAGCTGACCAGCACTGGCGTGCCAAGAAAGTGGCCAAAGCAGGACCTGCACTTGTGATCTACTAGTCTGAACTGCTCTGGCTATCTGCTGCAATGTTGGAGATCCTTGGAGTTGAACTGACTGTGGAAGTCACTTTCCAAAGCAAACCCAAGTTAAGGCAAATAAAGAGACGATTCTGTCTCATATAACATGCAGTGAGTCCTCTGTCATAAGCTAATCCATGGGAGAAAGGCCCAAATTGCAATTTCCACAGCTCACATCTCTAATGATTGCTGCAGAGAGGAAATGGTCTTAGTGGACTGCACGCTCGGCTCTCCAGGCAGGGAGCTGGGTACTCATTATAAATGGTTGGAAGGTTACTGAAAATGGAAGAGGAGCCATCTGCAGAAGTCAAATGATTCTTGCTACAATAAGGGAAAATACAGAACTAGTGAAAATATGACCTTAATTGCTGGTTATGTGCCATGAATATAGACAGACCAAAGCCCTGTCTGTAAGCCACTCTTAGGAAATCAGGGATGGAAGGTAATATAGGTACTCATGTAACATATCACAGCCTGGCAAAGCTGGTCCTTGTTGGCGTGATCTTCCAAATGACTTGAAGTGCTTCCTACAATACAGAAACAATCTAGGTAGAGGTAAACTTTTGCAGTAACAAAGTCCAGGACAGTTCCAATGCACTTCACAGTTTATACAAGCACTTCAGTTGACAGTAAAATAATTTGTAGGGATCTTGGGAGCCAGCTTCAAGGGAAGGGAAGAGAATTACATTCCTGTATCTGAGTTGGGCAGCAAATAGCCTTATTGATGACCCAAGAAGTCAGTGTCCAATGGAAAAACCTTAAGCCATCCTGAAACACACTAAGTTGAACATATCTTGTAAAGGAGTGAATTTCAGTGTAGAGTTTGGGTTTCTGAAGACACTTGTAGTGGTGGTATTACTGCCATTTGCACCATTACCCTGGCCTTAAACATGCAAGGGAAATTACCACACTTCCTTAACTGCAAGATAGGCTCAATGTCCTGTTGCTCTTTGCTATACTGAAAAGAACTTTGTAAAACTCTCTTCTTGAGACAAGGAGGAACCAAGCTTACATCTTCTAGGGCCAGAGAAAAAAAAATTTATTGCTAAAGTGACTTCTTACAACAGTGATCTCTGGAAAGAATGGAAAAGGTGGATTGAAGGTAAGGGAGAGAAACGTAGCCTTTGCAGTTGTTCTGAAGTCACTTGGGTTCAAGCCCAAATGAACCTGATCCATTTGACTACTAAAGAGTACAGGGAAGGAAATGAAACATGGTGAGAAATGGGTCAGGCCCACCTCTTCAAAAAGTGCTGATCAGGGGATAAGATCTAAGAAATGCCCTGGATAGAACATCATGGTTTGGATATAATGCCACGGTTGTGTGGCTGAAGCACCTTAAAGATCCATGCAGCCTAGTAAGGCCTGCGATGATGACAATGTAGCAAGTGACTGCATTTTTAAAGACATATAAAATATGTATCATAAAATTTCTTGGTTCTAAGAGTTGATGTAAAGAGTAGCCAAAAAGCAAAGCATTATCTTTGATTAGGAGATGAAAACTTCTTAAGACCAGACAGTTCTGCAGTCCTG
Organism: Cariama cristata; assembly: GCF_000690535.1. Taxonomy (NCBI): domain Eukaryota; kingdom Metazoa; phylum Chordata; class Aves; order Cariamiformes; family Cariamidae; genus Cariama; species Cariama cristata. Next base: position 98,172 of record NW_009607791.1, read on the forward strand.
GTTCCTCAAAGAGGAAGTTTTCAGCTGCCTGTCACATCTTTGTAGACACTTTACTTATTTGTAATGAGGCAGCCCAATGGCATAACTGATGCTATAAAATCTATTTTTGTGCCCACAGTATCAAGTTCTATATAAAAGAAAGCTTCAGGATATCAACAGACAATTGCTCTATAAAAACCCCGTAGCCTTTCCAAGTGAAAGACAGCGCCCAAGAAGAGAGTAATGCTAAGCCAGTGAGGCTGGATAATTTACAGTATATATAACGATAAAGCACTAGACTACTGGATGACTCATCTTTACACTTGTAGACTGTGGGGCTGCTGGACTTAAAAATTCTATCCAGGGCTGCAATAGCAAAAAGACATTTGGCAACTGGATACATGAATAAAAGCAACTTCCATTGCTGAAGATGTGACACAAGACAAAATATTTTGAGGATATGTGTATTAGTAGGATTGAGTGGAAATTTGGTACTTCTAAAGCTGTGTGCCCACACTAGAATGGCTTTCATCCAGGTAGGCAGGGCATGACTGTGTTTCAAACTGATGCTGGATTTAGACCGAAATATATGTGGAATGCATTAGCACACTCCTCTAATCAGGTAGGGCAGTCTCATGCTATGATGCTATGACAGGGAAAACAGTCCTGGCAAATAGGTTCTCGAGGAAAAGAAGGTAAAGGAAAGTGGGGAGGTCTCTGTGACTGCTCCTAAGAAATACACTGAAAATATTTCAGAAAAAAATGTGTCGTACCATACAAAACAGAGATTTGAACATAATTTTAAAAGCTGAAGGCAGTACTCAACTAAAACAGATGTTTAAGAAGACCTCAGGACACTGGTTATGCTCTACTCTATGATTTATAGTAAGTGTAAGGTGTTCTGCAACAAGGTGGATGTAAACGTACCTTACAACTAATGGTAAGGCTCTGGGGTTTTGTGCACTTTCCTTCCTAATCTACAGAACATACATGGCTCAACGTCCAGTTTATAGCACCCACCACAGAACTACAGCAGATAGCAGAACCCCACCAGAAGCCCACCTGGAGTACAATTAAGGCTGCACTCCTTTCCACCCTATAATGGCAATGGCCTAGGGGGAAGTGAAGAAAATGTAGATGAGCCGTATGACCAGCAATATGGTACAACACTTGCCAATCAGAGAAAAGTCATTCGGTGCCATCTCTTTAACGAGAGGGCTCTTTACTCTGCATCCAAACAGGGGAGATAAAGGACAGCTGGAAGCCCTTGGGATCTTTCCAAACATTATGAAAAAAGTCGGATGAAAATTCCTAGGAATCATTGGATGGATCTAAAGGAAGGTTTCTTGCAGATCATCAGAGAAGACCAGTTTCTTGTCTGCCCCACAAGATCTAGATAAAAATGCATCTAACAGGAATGAAGGAAGCATATTTATCTACTTTATTTAAGATGTAGCCACAAGTCACAGGACCACACCATGACTAGGACACAGGCCCCTGTAAGAGCCAGTCTGAGCTACAGAGGTGGCCAGTCTTGCTGTAGCAAAATGAGTGGCATAGACAGTCATGTCTGACAGTAGTCCTGTTCTAATGTAATCTCATGCAAGCTTATTCTTAGCCTTGGCTGATATTAAGGGTTATACAGATCATAGTCATTTTAATAGCATGCAGCAAATGACAGGGGACTAGAAATTATCATCTCAGGGCTTGCAACTGAAAGCATCTTTCATCAGACTACTAAAATTACATAAAGTCATCTACTTT
>NW_009607791.1:99945-101737 GCF_000690535.1 Cariama cristata
TCCCAAGACTGCCTGTAGGAGGGTCAAAAAACACAGTCCGTTTACAAAAGCTGGTAACAAAGTTTCCTGAGAAACCTTCCAGTACTTCCTAAAACAGCTGTTTAAAAAGCATCTGAAGACACATGGAATTTCATGGAAATGCCACTACACTCTTGAAACATAGTAAGACTCCATTAAAAAAATAAATTGTGGATTATCTGAGCATCAGAAATCAGTAGAAATAAACCAGTAGAAAAGTCTCTAAGTAATAAGCCATCCACTCAGATCTCACTTACTAATTAAATTTCTTTTCAGCTCTAGTTGATGTTTTTCTAAGGAATCAGTTGTTCAAACACAGCATGTTCATAAACTCTCAGCTCTTGGCTGATACCTGCTAAGATAGGAGGTACTGAAGAGTTAAACAATGTATTTTGCAAACTGGATTTTTAACTACCTCCCTAAACCTATTTCTACAGTCTATGTTCAGCTTGGAATTTGCAGACCTGGTGTAACTAAGAAGTTTGTTGCTAACTCTAACTTTCTAATTCTGTTTGCCTGGACTCTTGTAAGCAGTGTGAGCGTATTTTCAGGTTGGACAATTACGTTTATCAGAGGGTGAGGCAGCAACGCAGCGCAGTGTTGCTCAGTCCCTCTAAACCATATTGTACATAGTGTTAGTGGCTAAGCAAACTCATCATTCAGACCTAGAGGATTGGATTTTCCAGGGGTCTAGAGGCCCTTTACACATTTTTTTTCATGAGTTCCCATGAGACTATGAGTCTTATTGAAATTATGGCTAAAAGTGTTAATAACACCTTTAGAAAGCAACATGAGTCATCTCATAACCTTTGTTAGTGTAAATTAATTGAAACAGTGCATCATTAAACAATAAATTGACATAGGTCACTTGCTAGGTCTGCAAATTAACAATCATAGATAATCTAAAAATAAAGGAACATATGCCCAGGTTTTCACACAAGGGAAAATATTTTACCTCAATATTATCATCTAATACCATTTCAGAGTTACACCACCATGCTATTTCCTATGTAGTGGTTGTATGCTGGCCTACGGTTAAGTGGATGGTTTGTCATGGGTGACAAGACACAAGTGACACAGAAACTTTATAAATATTGTGACCTACTGGCAACTATTAGCCCAGCAATCAACTAACTATTCAAAGTGAGGCTTCTGGTATCCTAGAGGTGGCCCTTCCAGATAGGTGTGGATGCTTACAGCCAGAGCTGAGCTTGCCAAGTGCTAGCAGGACAGAGTCTGCAATGGACTCGATGGTTTTAAGAAATGAAATAGTGACCAGGAGGGAAGGAAGCAGAATCCTGTCCTGACAGAATCTCTTCTGTGGGTAAAGAATCCCTGTCTTGTAAATGGTTCATTGGGTACATCTCACCAATGCTCACTATGTTTAAAATCTACTGGAAATAATTGTATGTGGCGAGTAGGGCATCAGAATGGAAAATAGAGAGCAATAAACCACCTGAAAACTTCCAAACTGCTGGCATCATTCAGCAGTCTGTGCTACCATGTGCCCTTTGTCACAGGAAGAGTCTGGCAGGGGTCCAGCCACTCTACCCTTTCTATTCCCAAAATCACTAATGGTCATAAATGTAACATGAAGAAGAGAAGCACGCAGGTGCGCAATGGGTTAACTGAGAGCAGAAGCTAAAGAATTATCTTCATTGTTCAATGCACTTCCTCATCTCTTCCACTCTTAGGCTCCAACAACACCGAGAAACAAGCCGTGCTTCAGTCTTGAAAGAAGAACATACGGAAGCTCACTAGTCACTAGGGAAAG
>NW_009607791.1:101752-123559 GCF_000690535.1 Cariama cristata
ATCTTTCAGTGGTTACTAACATAGCTGCACAAAGGAAATAAATGTATTTCCAGTCATAATATTTACATTTCAATCAAAAGTACTGCAATTTTTAAGTAGGCAAAACCAGTTGTCCATTTAACACCACATATGTAATAGAACATTGCTTTATATCATCATCATCATCATCATCATCATCATCATCATCATCATCATCCACTTTTAAGTCAATAAGCAGGTCTGCAACATGAGATTTTTCAGGAATCCTACAGCAACACATACACGCAAACACACACAAATCACATTTAAGAAGTAGCTTGCACAAGGTAAGTAAGGTTAATGGTAAAAGCTTCTTTCTATGCAGAAGAAATTGAACATTAAAGCTGCAGCATTAGGAAAAAAAGTTTATAAACAAGAAATGAAGTCGTACAACAGATGAGAACTTAACAAAATTGGTGACCTTTCCACACAGATGAAGCCAGGTTAAAAAAAAAACAAAACAAAACAAAACCAAAGGGACCAAATGAGACCAAAAGAGAACCTCCCCCCCACACACATACAGACAAAAGTGAGAGCACAACAAAGGAAGTGGAAGAAAAGTGTTACCCATAAGTAGCCGCCGTTTCACCCGCTTGTCCACATCAGCTACTGACGTGGCATTGTACTCAGAACTCTCAATTGCAGCCTCATCCTTCTCTAAAACACAAGTAAGGGACAAACATGGAGCAGTTGGTTAATCACAAGCCCAATTTTCCACTGCCTAAGACAGTTTCTTGGCATGGCACAGCCAAAGCCAAGAAGCAAGGCATGAAAGCACTAAATCCCCGTTAGAGAGTTAATTCCCTTTGAGATCCCAGGAAAAAATTAAAGAGAGTTTAGGGAAAGGAGGAAGAAAGAGGAGAAGGAGGTAGAATGGTCAACTGTGAAGTAATTAACCAGATACGGGAAGCTGGATTCCTACTGGAGAACAAGACACCTAACATGAGTGCCCCAGAGAGGTGTTAATGATGAAAATTAAAATTCAGGGATGCCAGTTAAACAAACTACCAAAGACAAACTGTAAGGTGATTCAGGCTAATGGCGGCACCAGGATCTGAAGGTGGCAGGCAGAAGACTGAGGCAGAGAGAGAGAGCTAGAAGAGTCCGGTGATGGATGGGCACAGATGCACCACAGTCTCGTACACATTGACACATTGCGAGGAGAAACCAAACAACAGCATGCAAATTAAACAAAAACAACAACAAAAATAAACAAACAACAAACCAAACAAACACAAAAAAAGAACAATTTGGGCAGTGCTGGTTGCCTGCTTGTCTATGAAACACTACTAGCTAAACATTCAATGCTAGGAAAGATGTTGCAAGAACAGGGTTTAGTAATTTTATAAGCATGCAGTAAGCAAGATGATGTCAGCAAAGGTCATTTTACAAGGTAGTCTCTGATATCCTACATGTAAGAGTTTCATACAGTGTAATGAGGACTTTAGTTTGGTTATGCTTCATTAGGAATACACAGAAACAGCCACAAGTGTGGGAAGAGATGATCAGTAAGTGAAATAAAAATCAAGATTTCTGATACAGGAGAACAATGGAGAAGTAGCAGCTGGGTAAAAAAAAAATTATTTATACAGAGAGGGAAATGCTTATTAGGAAAACAAAAACCAAAATGCAAGTGGGGACTTTCACATGCAGCAAACATAAAAAAAATAAAATAAAAGGATAAGTCAAGGAAACAAAGACAAAATATGTTAGACAAAGGGTCAACAAGTATTTATCTGGCATTGCAGAAGTTTGCATTCTTGCAGTGATGCCTTGGAACATATACACCACTGAAGACAGCAAACACTGGAATCACTGAAGTGAGGAGGAGGAGGAGGCTGGCAGGTTTTGTTTGTGGCAACACTACGAGGTTGAGTGATAACAAGCAGTTGTTTTGTTTTGTTTTTAACAAGTTCTAGATGGGATCAGGCTGCAATAGAGGCTTTTGTTTGAGTTTTTTTTTTTATTTTGCTCTGTAAATAATTAATGAACGTCAGTTATCAGACAAGACAGGCAATCAGGAACCATCACCAGAAAGCAGGAATAAAAATGTAAAAAATAAATAACAAAATTTAAAAGTATTCTAAGAGAAGGAACTACTTAGAGGGAAGAAAATCAGCACAGGTAGTAATATGTGACTTATATCACAAGACCAAGGAATGTAACATGGAGTTGTATGTATTACATTACAAAAATGGAAAAAAAAAGCAAAAAATAGGTGCAGTGTACACAGCTTTTAAAATCATTTTTACACACTGGACAAAATAAAACATCAATCCAAGGATATCAGTGAATGCTAATAAATAGAAGATCAATTATCCATTCAATAAAACCTGCTCTTCAGGCCCTCACTCTTGTAAATTCTCTGCATCTGGAACTGCCTCAGGCTTCAGGGAGGGTTATTTAAACAGAGGGACTGTATGATGGAGCCCTCTTTGTTGATCAAAAGTACTAGGTGAGAGATCCCATAAGCTGAGACATAGCTTGTGCATACAGCGAGGCAGAGTCTGGTGCTGAACCTTGTTCAGCTCTACCTCTGCCAGCCTAACCCTCACCCTACCACAAACCCATCAGAAGTGACTGAGGCTCTGGGCAGCCACGGAGTTCTATGCCATGGATCTGACCAAGCGATCACTAACGATAACTGACAGATTTCCATGGATTTCAAGTGCTCTGCCTGGCAGTATTGATAAAGGAGAGAAAAGATGATAAGTATGTGTCTATATCTACATCCATATCTGTATCTATATTTTTTAACCTCAGGAAATTACTAAGAATTTGTAAGAATTTGAAATTAAACAAGTCAACATGACCACAATGCTAATGAAAACCATTATGGATTTTAGGTTCTGATCTGTGAGTAAGAATTTCCAGATTTTAACTTGCAGTTGCAAAAATATCCTTTTTTATTTAAAAAAAAAAGCAGAGTGGAAAGAAATGTGTTAAGCAAATAATATATTTTATAATCATAAATGTTTGTATAGCATCTCCCAGGATGCTCCATATCTTGAACGGCTTTTTCCTACATTCTGAGTGAAAGCTTATTCACTACACGTGCTGTCACTTTTAGAATCATAAAACATACAACAGGGAAGAAAGCACATCATGATGATTAATTTTCCCCGATAACAGCTTAGGAAAGAGGATCATTTTCCTCACCTTGCTTATGCAAGGAAGTCTTGACTCATGAAACTGAACTGAAGAGCTGAACTTTCATTCATAATCATAAATGTGCCACACGTTTTTACTTCAAAAATTATTAGTTATGAAAAGAAATAAAAGTTACAAAGGAGTAACAAAGGGATACTGCATTAACAAACGTTATGACAGGACACGCACAAATGCTTCTCTCTCTGTATAGCATGACCTTAGTGACCACAGCCAGGAACTGCTGTTATACACTTCTCTCAGCAGTGGTGCAAAACGCCTGTGAGATACAAACACACACGCGCACACATACACACACACATATGCGCACATAGATATTCTGTGAGGAATATGAAATAAAATGTGCTGCAGAGAAGTACTTACCAATGCAGGTTCGGCCATCTGAATGTAAGGCATACTTCTGATGACAACCACACACAGGACCAGTATCTGTGTCATCACAGGTGTGTTGGCAGCCTCCATTCCCATAGTTACAGGTTACTAGTTAAGCCCCAAATGAATGTGTATATATGTATATATAAATAAAATGACAATGAAACCAATTAGTCTTGAGGGCCTTTCAGAATACAGAAGAGCAGTAACATACCAAGACATAAGGCAACATAACATTTGTATTTGTGGTTATTTGCATTTCTTATTCTTTCTGCCCCCCCTTCTCTTAGCCACATTCCTGTCTCACACCCTACTCTCAATCCATGCAGTGAAGAACAAAAGAGAAAGAAAAAAAGAAGTATGTGCTACTTTTCCCCCAGTCTATCCGTATTCATAATTTTAGTATGAGTGGTTAGCCAGTACCATCTCTTCCTAAAAGCTACATGCTTCACATCCGTGATGTATATGGCATGAAGAAATGAGCAGTCTACTAATACAGACGTGTATTTTCAAGTCTATAGACAGCATTTCTCTTTCATCATTTCCTAAGCGGAGGAAGCAGAGACCAAATAGGAAAAATAGAGCCATATAAGTCTTTTGAGTACTGGTCCTCCTAGAGTAGAAGAATGCTTAAAAATAAAACAGGAAACGTTTTTTTTTATTTTCTTCTCTGAAACGAAAAACACATAGTTGTTATGACCCTGCAGTGTGCTGGCCTCAACTAGGAAGGAAGCATTGGAGATGTCACTTGCACTTCCATGCATACAGTACAAAATGGCTTTTAGCATTTAGGTGAAAAAATACTAAACATACATTAAAGCAAAGACTTCTCATGACAGGTAGGGTTTTGAAGTTTACATGAATTAATAGATCGGATTCATTTTCCTTTGTCACATGATGGATTTAATTTCTGACTACTAAGACAAACCAGTTTTTAAATATTAAACTGGCTAGTGCCATTAACAATGCCTCTCATTTGCCCCTGTTTCATTTAATCCTTTGCTGTTGCATAGCTTGATGCTGGATAACACTATTCTGATCTGAGTGAATTCTGAATTCAATTTACTGTCTTTATATACAGGTAATTTGGGTTAAGTTCTTTATTGGGATATACATGCAGGGGAAATCCAATATACCATTATTCAGTTATATCATACTTATCATTTCAGAGGACTTAAATGTTTTGAAATGTTACAGTAATTTAAATACTGACTACAGTAATTTAAATACTGACTCCTATTAATCAGAAGGAACTTCCTCACATTGGTCTTAGCAGAATTTTTCTTCTAGGTAAGACAGTTTATAAAAGAGCCAGGGTAGTAAATTGCAATATATAGTAAAACCAAGGTGATGGTTATCAGGATTTTAAAATCATGTATCTAAATCTAAACTGAGGTTCTATCTAATCCAACAAGGCAAAGCTCATATAATTTCCCACCGACCTCAGTGACTCTGCTTTAACGCTAGCTTCTTAAAATGGAGCAGACTGGCATTTTCAGTCACAGTACCTAGAACTGAAATATCCCACCTCTGGTGTGGGTGTCCCAGTGCTGCATAGTCATGCCACTCTTGGTAATCACTGAAGTACTTAGCTCAGAACGGAACAGCACCCCCAACAGAATTCCCATAAAAACTTCCTGCCAGTGAGGGAACTGCAAGTTTACACCAGAAGTCCCTGAAGTCTGGCAAAGATCACAACAGGAATTGTCCATCTCCCAAGCGAGGACAGACCAGAGGCCACTACAGGTGCAGGTATCCTTGGTCCTTCACATTGTACACTTCGAATAAAATCTTTGTGCTGTTCAGAGATAGAGGGAATAGTCTCATGGCCTCGTGGTAAGAACAAACGCTGAGAAGAGGGCCTGCCTGGATTCCTACCTCTCTTCCCAGGAATATCGCTGCTCTATCCAATTGGAAAGAAGGCCAATGAGAAAGATGGAGAGCAGCCTGATCTACATTCCCTTATTGCAGCTTGACAGTTTGGGGCACTAGGCTGGAAAATGGGAATTGTGGGTTCAGTCCCACCAAACAGAGGAGGGAATTGAACTTACATACTCCAAGTCATGAGAGTCCTAAACTTCCAAGGAATTACACTAAAAAAGCCCCCTAAGCAACAACCACCCTCAGTCATTATTCTTCTTCTGCAGTTTTATAACTTACCTATTAATTTCTTTTTGTGAAAAAATACATAAAGCAAACCATTCTGCTTTGCATCAAATGGGAACAACATTTCATTTCCTTCAATACGCAATAACATTTTAGCTTTTATTTTTGATGCAAAAGAAACAAATTGAAATTTTACATCAATTATCCATTCTTAAACCTCCCACCTTTTCAATGCAGTCATGCTGAAAAATCACGTCCTTGCTCAACATTATGCCTGCCTTTATTCACCTCTCTTCTTTTTGCCCCTTCTTTGATGTACAATTTTTAGGGGTTAATCTTTTTCTGGCAGCGCTCTCTCTATGCCACATTATGTGTGCAACAGTAACTTCTTGGTTAATCTGGAGGCAGATGAAATACTGGTGTGCAGCTTAGCTGAGGGCTAGAGGAACAGACAGAGGTTGTCTGATCGGCTGGCTGCAGCCCGACTGCCAACACGAGCTCTCTTCTGGCCAGCTGTGTCTGGGATGTGACCAAGCAGGGGCACTAAGTGGTACAGAAGGCAGCTGCTTGCAATATCCACAGTACTGGGCATGCACTGGCAGAGCTCATCCAGGATAAAGTAATTCCCGTCTACTTATCCTCCTGTATGCCTCTTGGACTACGTGAAGGCTCATTCAGTGTTTCTATCCCTGTTGGACTGCAGTGCCATCACAAATTAACTTAAAGGTGTTTTTTACGTTTAAATATATTTCTAGCCAACAGTATTTTTATTGAGGATTTTAAAGTGCAATCAGAAATAAAGTATATATTTTAAACAACTTGACTGCAGTGGTTATTTTTGGCATTCCTTGCTGAAAGCTTTTACTGGCAGATACGAAAATACCTTAACACAGTTGCCCCAATACATGTAATATGAGGGACTTTTCCTTACTATAGTTGTCCATGAAAAATCACACTGGACTGTTGGGGTTTATAGTAAATCCTGCAGAATCACGCATTTCTTTTATAGTTTCCCTGTATACTAAAGTTACTGGTTCCTGTTCTAACCAGTCAATGAACACAGATGTAGGTCAGTTCCTTCTCCTCTTACAAATACTGGTAGATCACATTTTTGAAGGAGTTGAATGTCTCTCTAGACTACAATTTATTTATTTATTTATTTAAAGCAACTTGAGCCAAAATTCTGGAGCTTGACAGCTCTGCAGGTGAAATTGGTACAAAATCCAGCTGTAAAATATGTCACTTCAGTCTTCTTCCAGCCTTAATTCTGTGGCAGTGACACAGTGAGAGGCTTCGCTTGCTTAGAGGAAGAAAACCAAAATTATTTAAAAGCAAAGGGACATCCAGATCTACTCCATTTTTGTCAGAAAGCATTAAAGCAAAATTAATGAGAAATCTCAAAACTGTTCTTTTAAAAATTATTTCTGATGAATTTGGACTCTACAGCTATGCAAAAGACTGTGTGCTCATTCAGAGTCTGTGACATTAAAGAGGCAAACAAAAAGAGGCAAAATGGTAAATTCTGACAGACACAGACCACCTTCAAATATTATAAATCATGTTACAAAAAAAAAAAGAGGGGGAAAACAGTATTTTTTTTTTAACCAAAGGAGAACCTACATATCTCTGTTAGAACTCAGACATCCTTATCCCCACATAGCAGATTTAAAACCAGAATAACACCATTGCTTTTGACGCTGCTTCAGCATTTGTGTGTGCCTTAAGTGCAATCAAAATGCTGGGCTCTTTAATGTGGGAGAAATGCCCTGTACAACTGGCTAAAACCAGCATCTCACAAAGACGGCTTTGCTCGTGTTGGCTACAAACATGAGCAGAAACAGCACACAAGCCCTACAAAGATGCACACTGTCTATGTGAGGTGTCTAATGTTGGTGGCCAAGTTACCAGTCTGTTCTCCCAACAGTGCTTCTACTGTGAATGAAGAGCTACGGGGCATCCTGAGCTGAAGCCCTGACACTGCTTCAAAGTGTCTTCAAACAAAAGTAATTCTTTTCGCTGACTATAATGCTCAGGTTCTTGAACGGTCCGGCGACCTTTCAGGGCCTGCAAGTTGGCAGCATGGCATAATCTCCCTAACTGTCCACCTGCCTATGCTGTAAGCAGCAGTACCTATTCAGTTTGGCTGGACTGAGCTAAACACTCCTGAGACACAGCTTTGCATGTGGGCCAGTGCTTCCATCCATAGAAATATATGGACTAGTCTGGAAATGACATTTTGATGATGAAAGACAAGGAACAACTGTCTGGAAGAGGAATGACATCTTAAAGAACAAAAGGGATTCTAATGTACATATTCCACTAAATAATGCTATTGATGTTCCATGCTAAAATCCCCAGAAGACAGAAAATATCAGAATTCAGCCTCACTCTACAGCCTAAATACTGTTTTCAGTGCTTCTCTGAACTTTCAGGTAATCCTTTTTCTGGTTTCTTCCATCCAACATGCCCATGACAACAAGGAGTATTTGAAAACACATGGCCAATTATTAAATCTAGCATTTAGTACCCACTAACTCAAAAAATCCCTTAAGACAACAATGTCCTGGTCTTGTCCGCATGTGGGCTGAAATATATACTATGGCTCAGATGCCACAGAATTTGCAACATGCCAGATCTTTCGCTTTTGTAGCATGGCTTTCTGCAACAGTTCAAACCAACACATTGTAATTCCAGATAAATTAAAAATTGCACTGTTTTTCAAGTAAATTGGCCATTAAATATCTAATTTATATAAATATATGGGCATCTCTATGTGATAAAGCTGTGCACGCAACATTGCTTGCATTATTTATTCTAGTGTGGCCTTACATTTTTAACATTCTGGAGATCTTTGTACTGATAACAAATAGTTGCATGAGAACATTGTCAGCAGGAGCTGAAAAGCTGCCACTTGGCAGAGGTGGGATGGTATTTTATCATAAACATACTAGACAGGATTTTTAGAATTACTTAGCCCTAACCCTCCTGCTCACTTAAATCATTAGTATTGAAGGAGGCACATAGAAGTAGCTGTAGTTAAGGTTATCCAGCATTTTTCATTAAAAGATTCAGTGTTCATTTGTTTATAACTCTTTTAGGTTGCAACTTGCAGGTATGTGTATCTGCTTTAGGTTTCCTCTTACTTTTTCAAGTTCCAGCTAAATTGATCCAGCTATTAATGAGATTAACAAAAAATATCTTGGTTTGTTCATGTCTGGGGAAAAAATCTTCAGTTTATCAAAAATTTCTAAAGCAATCATGCTCAGGAGCAGGATCTTAAAATATATCATGGATACAGATAGAGACAGAAGAGGTAATTTCCCATGTTTTCTGCTGTAATCTGGAACCACATTCACTATTCCTAAGCCTCTTCTTTCTGCTGCCAGCAAGTATCTATGAAAATCACTGACAAAGCATACTCTTCTTCTAAGGCTTGTGTAGACAGAAGGTGGTAGTTTACTGCTCCTTTGGATCTAAAGGATGCAACTCTTGTGAGGAATTATGTATGGATCTGTATGATTCTGCTCGGTGTATTTCTAGATGACCTCTTGAGGTCCCTTCCAGCCTCAATGCTTCTGTGTTTTCCTAGCGTGGTGGGCAAGACTATTTTTTTTTTTGACAAGAAATTGAATGTTTAAAATTTACATTGAGAAACTATTAAGGCTGCAATATTAAGCACTCAAAAGCTACAAAATACCAGACTTCTGGTACACAGACTTACTATATCACGATAATCATCCTTAATGACAAATGCAGAAAATACTCCGGTCTTACTCAGTGCACAGTGGAGCTAGGGAAAGTCAGGTCTGTGGAAACAGCTGAGGAATCTTGCCTCATTTGCTGAAGAATGAGTAGTAAATCAGAAAGGGACTGTCAAGAAAGGATGGTCTCATTCAGACAGTTAACAGAGCCCTAAAAACCCTGCTCTATTTCTGCCCCTGCCATGGAATTCCTACTTAGGGCTTGGCATGCCCCTTGAAACAGATCTATTACAGGTTCCTAATACTATATTCCTCTCTCCACGGCCTTTGCAACTACATCTGGAGCCATTGGGAGCTTGGCTTTGATCATACTGAAGTGCTCTAAATGCTGAGCTGGGTTCTGGGTGTTTCTTGTTAATCACCTATCACTACTAAATGATTTTGACATTAACATCTTTATATTCATTTCCCATTTGTAAGATAGGCAAACCAGTACTTTTTAACTTGACAAGAATGTTCTGAAAATACATTACCAATGCCTGCAAAGTGCTTCGACATTACAGTAATGAGTATCATGGGAAAATCCATGAGGAAATTAAAAATTTTATGTTCACAATAGGGTTTAAACACTATGCAGCAGGAAAGGCATGACACTGAATTATGGAGAGGAAGCTATTGAACAAAAGCCTGTTTAATTAGCACTGACCATTGTGTACAGCGAATGAAGCAAGACACCAATAGTGACTGCCTTATTAGCATGTGATGATATGATCAGGTGATATGTGATCATGTAACTAGGATGCAATGACAATCTTGTAATGCATGCATAAAAAGCAGGGAGCTCCTTCCGATTTTTTGTGCTTTCTAACTTATTTTAACATCTTTTTTTTTCCTTTGAAGAACATGTGTCTCATTACTAGTGGCCTCTGGCCAGTGTGTCTGAAAACCTCTCCTAGTATTCTGATTCAATTGCAAACTGGCTGATAAAAATTCACCTGGTGAGCTACTGGTTCTCTGCCATTTGTTGACATAAAAAACTAGAGAAGCAAGCTCTGACAAACCCTGAAAGTCACAGTCTCCTGGAGGGACCATGATAAATCAGAATAATTGTGAGGGATACAGGGATATACTAGGGGTATATCAGACTACCAGTCCCTGGTATACAGGGCTACAGACCCCGTCCAGGCTGACAAGGGGCAAGTGTCTGTTTTTCAGCTTTTCAGCATAGCTGTACTTGCAAAGCTGCAGCTCAAGATTTAAGCCAATTCCACTGAAATGGTTCGCTGTGAAAAATTTTTTTAAAAAGTCAAGATTTGGTTTCAGAACTAGACCTCTATAAATAGCCTGCTGCAATCTCACAATCATATTGTCACAGGCTATCTGGCTACAGCTTTATACTTTGCGTTTGGAAGGGCTAGAAGTACAGTTATTTTAAATAAGACTCTGGAACATATTTGCAGAATGTGCTGTGGGTTTAGGGGTCAGTGTACTCTGCAGCAATGTCTGCAGCCTTGAAAAACTCAGCATCCCTACTTAGAGGTCTGTCAGCAAAACTTCATTATACTTCGAACTACAATTTGAATACCACAGGGCACAGAATAAATTCAGGTTTTTCACTCTATTAAACCGTGAGGCATTTAGAAATATTGTTCCAGAAAAGTCTCTAATCCTCCTGTCACCATCTCAGTATGAAAAAGGATAATGTAATTCCTAAGGAATGTACAAATTTGTGGAAACAAACAATAAACAACATAAATAAACATCCTCTCCCACTTTAGCAATGTAGCTGACATTGCACTGCAATTAACAGCATGCAATGTTCACTTCTAATGAACATTAAGAATGAAAATTACCATAAAGGCAATTTTTCTCTGTGCTTTTGCCTTTGGCCCTGAGTAGCCTCTTACTATCGAGGAGCAACCAGGCTGTACAATATCCTGTAGCATTTCTTGATGATATTCAATGGTGATTCTTTTGACTTTGTACTTGGGAACTAATATCATCTAAATGTGTTTACACAGTGGAGACCTCAGGAAGAAAAACGCTGAACTAGAAAAAAGGCTATCACAAAAATACTGGCCCTATGCAAAGCACAAAATATGTTTCATGTCGTTTTGTTGCACTTCCTTTCTTTTATCTCTCACAAAGCTATCAAGTAGGAAAGCAAGCTGTTGGAGTCAGATCTAACACTCACTGAACCCATTAGAAAGGCTCCCATGCAATTCGGAAACTTTCAGATGATGATGCTGAGTTACAGAAGGTCAATTATTTTAACCTGTACAGAACAGTTTGCAATTCTGTGGGCTAATGAATATCTGTATCTTCAGCATCTCAGCGTCAAGAATACATCACTCTGGGTTTTTCTTTGAAGAACAGTACGTATGATACAGCTGCATGTTTTCCAAGTAATAACAAGAAAAGTAGACTGTGTGCAGTGGAATTAGGACTAGGGCAAACATTTCTATCCTTTAAAAAAGAGGAATTCACACTCTTAATTTGATAGCTTTAGTGGATTTATCATTAAATCCATTAGTAGATTTATCAATGTATCTATCATTGTGGACCTTCAAAATATTGCAAGCCAGAATTCTCTATGCTTTATTTGTTTTGCTTTACTAGGAAAGCCTGGATTAATCTGATTCCCCACTTTTCTGCATTGATAGGAAGGTAGAAAAGTTGTTACCATTTTGCTAACAGAGTC
The DNA here is from genome assembly GCF_000690535.1 of Cariama cristata. Taxonomy (NCBI): domain Eukaryota; kingdom Metazoa; phylum Chordata; class Aves; order Cariamiformes; family Cariamidae; genus Cariama; species Cariama cristata. The sequence continues at coordinate 113,819 of NW_009607791.1, forward strand.
ACTGCCAACATTCTGCTCTTCAATCCCTCTTATCCATTCCCAAGTATACCTTCTACAGCAAAAAACACATTACTAAAATTACAAATCACCTTTGGCTTCTGAAAAATAACAATTAAAAAATAAGACATTTTGGGACATTCGAAATTTAATCTTCATCTACCTACATTTGCAGTCCTTCTGGTTTTTGGCAAGTTCAAAGCCAGGCCTACATTCACAGGCAACCCCACCTTTGGGCGTCTCCCGGCAGATGTGTGCACAACCATGATCTTTGTTCATACAGTTCATACCCTCTGTAAAAAAAAGAAAGAAAAATGGAAAATATTAGTACTGAAATAAAATTCAAAATAATTATTCACATCCAGTTCTCCAGTAGTTTCAATTATAATTTTTATTTTGTATCTGGGCTGTGTTCCACAAGGCAAAAGAAGACAGTTGATAAGAGGTATAGAATCAACAAAACAGCGTAATAAAGGACAAACCTCCCCTGGGGCAAATACGAGTACTGCTGTGGAATACAGAGTGCCTCTGCCGAATGTAGAAACCCAGGACTTGTGATTTCCCTATTCCATATCCATATCCTAATCTTTCATGAAAATACAATGGATTTAAAGGATACTCCAGGAAGTTGTCTGTCCCACAGGTGTTTATCGCAATTGAATAACTGAGCTCACTGTTATTTTTTCCTTGTATAAATGTAAGGGTTGCTACCATCCGGTGCATTTTTAATTGTCTGTTAATGTGCTTTATATTTTCTAGCACACAAAATCTACCAAAGATTATATCTGAGCATTTTTGCTTGGATCTGTTTTTTCACTCTTTGTTATACATCTCAATTATCTGTGTCATCCACCATAAGTGCAGCCCATTTCCAACAAACCTACTACCACTTTTCTTTTTGACTATTTAAACAAAATAGACCAGCTGTTCAACAAACATCCAAGTGCCACGCGTGGATTCCTGTTAATGTTTATGCCAAGGAGCAGTATCTACCAGCTTTCTCTTAATCACCATAGGGCCAACTTGAGCTTTCTAAACCATGTAAGTGATTTAGATACTGAATGCGCCTTATGCTCTTAGAGGCTTTCTTTACCGAGTTAATTTAAATCTGACATATTCACAGAAATCTTGAACTCAGTCCTTATGGGTCAGCATCTAGCATTCCTTGCGTGAACGAAGGCAGCTAGATTTGCATTACAAAGCCTTCCCAGACTACCCCTTGGATATCTGACCTGGAAAGGAGAGACAAATTCTCTCAGAGTACACTGACAGAGAATTCACAGCGTAACTCTGCGTACTATGGTGAAAATATCATTTATTCCCCAAAACACTGGTGTGTGCAACATCAGCGCGGACCCAGCAGCTCATATGCCACTTAGTAGCATGGCTACTCTTATCTACTCTAGGTTAACTTCTCAAAACAAGCCCAGCGTAAAACGGTCAACTTAAACCTACAGTAACAACATACTGTAAATAAACATTTTTTCAAGGCTGATGCAACCTTTCTGCTTCCAAAGGTGAAAATGATCGCTGCCCTCCCTTTTTATTCTTACAGAAACTACATGAAGATACCTGTCACCGCTGGCATCGACACACGCTGCCTTTAGGCTGAGGCTGGTCTTGCACTATCAAATACTTGAAACCAAGTGTCAAGGCTTTATGATGAATTTGAGTAAAAGTTTCTCTGCATATAAAACAGTTTTTAATTGAACACAAATTAGCCTATAAGACAGCTACTAAGAAACTTTGTGTACAAAATTCTGAGGAGGAAATACTATGGAAAGTCAGTCAGAGATTCCCTCGGATTGACAGAAGTTAATGGCTTCAGAAGGGATTCTCATTGCTCAACTTCTCCTCAGAAAGGTTTGTATTAGCAGAGCAATGAAAAACACGTCACCAGTCCCAGTGGGCAGTTTTCTTCATCTCTCCTACAAAAAAATGAGGATCTTAAATCTCACCGCCTATGAAAACCAACATGATAGACACAAATATATTTCTCTCTTCTAAATTGCCCTCTGTGTTAGCCTTGATGAGTCTAAAAACTTGCCAAAGCACAAAGTAAGTTCTCTGTAAACTGCAGCCTGGACAACAGATGCTATGGGAACATATCATACTATATATTATGCTGTACCATTTTATACACTGAAGTGAGATATGAATGTTTTGTTTGGCTGAACAGATATAAGAAACCTGGGAACGGCCTTATTGAAGGTTTTGAGGCATTTTATAATCTCTTTTTCTCCACTTCTCCCAACAAAGGATTTCAGACACAATGTGTTTGACGAACTGCAGTCCTGCGCACTACGCTATGTTCAGAAAAGGATCTGGGAAAGACAACACATGGCTGATTGAGTCTCACTGCTGAGGCAATGAGAAGAGAGGAATTAGATAGATGAAAGAAGATATTTAATGGCCCAGAAGTGTAACGAAGCAAGTGATTTTCAGTGTTTACTTACAGATACTGAATATCTGCCATTGTTAAAATCACTTGGGAAGACAGAAATTGTGCACTGCTAAAAATATTGGAGGAAATCAAAGATCAGAATTATTATATTTTCAAACAAAAGTGAAAGACAAAGCAGAATTTTATGTTGGTATCTGTGTGTAAGACCACAATATTTCAGTTATTGTATTATTCATTTCAGTTACTGTATTCATCAGGTAGTTGGAGCTGTAGAAAAACTATTTCAGTTCCATGTTTAGCTGGAGAAGAACACCACAAAAATCTCCTAAGCCTGAAAACTACAATTTCAGAAAATGTAAGTTTTTCTGGTGAAATGAAAGACCCATATTTTTGATCCACAATGAACCTGTGATTTATATTTTAGTATTTTTCAAAATCCCTAAGAATTAAATCACAAAAAAAATTCTAAACAAAATTCTGTTTAGGCCTGAATAAATTAGGTAAACAAAAATGCAGTAAATAAATATTTTGGTTTGTTTAAAAATTTAATTAAACCAAATTTCTGTTAATTCACAAATAGTTTTAATCATTCAAAATTAAATTTTCATTTTTCAGTAAACGCGGTATTTGGCCAGATGTCTTCTGGATCAGTCTACATACACAAATGATTTATGAAGCATTGTTGACACATAAGATCTACTTTTTTTGCAAGCTGACTCTTCAGACAATACTGAACCTTTTAAGATACAGCATATAAATCAACACTAAAAAATACAAACACTTGCTAAGTACCTTCCTAATGCTAGTTTAGTTGCTATACAAAGGCATATAAATGGGAGAGAAAAATACTCCTGAAATGACTTTGTTCAGTATTCTCTTCAGCGGGATGTGGCCCAAACTCTAAAACAAACTAGAAATACACAGAACACCTCACTCGTATTTTCCTATACTGGAACTGGACGGAGCGCACTGCTGGCAGTAAGATAACTGCTCTGCTGACTGCATGCCACTCTGCCATCACAGAAGCAGTAACATGGCTGAGTTATCATCTCCCCTCACTATCACCTTCTGAGAAACAAAGTTTTGCCTTATTTTAGTTAAGGGAGGTGGGCAGCGTGCTTCCAGGCCCGGCGGCACTGCCACGTGCAGGCAGCCAGCACGCTCCTCTCCCCAGGGCTGGGCAGCGCACAGCTCCAGCAAAATGCTGTGCTCCCTCTGGGAGTAACTGGCACAATCAAGGCCAAACAGCTTGATTTGTAGAAATGGGTGGAAAACTAGTCATTCAAGTAAAAAACACAATCATGGAAAAATTGGGTGGGATTCTCCTGCTCATTTAAGTGCGTTTGAAGTTTTTTTCTTAATCATCATAAGCCCCAACTCAGCAGAGGGGCCCCAGGACCAAGAGGAGTGCCCTGAGCTGCATGTGTTGCTCCTTCCTAGAGCTGACCAATGTAATGCAGAACCAGGGAAGAGAGGGGAAACACCTATGGAATTATTCTAGGCCTTTCCCAAGACAGTACAGAATTATGCCCACAGCAGTTTTACTTCAGTATGTTGTATGGCTCGGGCAAAATATCAGGCAATGGATCTTCCAGCCAAGCCTTAATCAGAAAGTATTTGCAGAATTACATCTTTTACTAGACAGCGTTGTGGCCCCCCTCTCTCTCCTGCCATGTGCGCATCTGCATCACTCTCGTTTTGAACACAAGGAGTTGTTCCTAGCTGCTTCTCTTGACTTGTGCAGTGATCTGTGTCCCCCAGCTTCTAGAACTGATGTCACTATGGGTCAAGTGAAAAACCATAGCTCCCAAATCAAGGGAAAGACTAAATGTTGATAAAAGAGAAGTCTGTACACTAAAAAGGTCCTGTCTTTATCGTTATGACACTAAAATGTCCAGCGTTGAAAGGTTCTAGGTTTTTCATGTTAACTGTTAATAAAAGCAGTACCTTAATTCCATATGCTGCTACTCAAGGTAGTCTCTAAAGCCTAGCACAAAAACGGGTGCATGTTCTCTTTAGCAGAGTTGGCAGACAGTAAAATAAACTTTTCAAACACAGACACATTCTCAGCAAATTCACCTTACAAAAAGACAGCAAAACAGAATCCAATGGAACATATATTATAAACAGGAAGAGAAATGCCACTTAAGAAAGGAAAACACTAATCTAATTAAACTAAATCCTCTCTCAGCGTTTTAGATATGACTTGAGAAACTCTCTCCCATTGCATTCCTAGATTTTTTCTGACTTTCAGTTACAAAAGATTGTTCATGGGAGAGTGGCAGACATTGTTATGTGACCCACAATCCACATTCATTTTTGTTCCTGGCCTAGGAGAGATTTGGGTGTGAGCCTACTACATTAATTCAGTCTGCCATCTAGTTATCACAGATCTCTTAATAGTGCTGTTCTGCAAAATGTTCAGTCTGATACAATGACCTCTCCATTGTATTATGCTCTAAAAATGTTTTCAGCTCAATGGCTTTGAAAGTGCTTAAATCACGCTGACTGTGACAACTAAGGCACTGATCAGCCTTCATTTTTCATTAACACTGCCTGTTCTCATCTTAATTAAGACTGCTAGCAATTATTTTACTCTGTGGTTCATCATATATATGCTTACATTATCCTCTATGTTGTCATAATTTTACTCACTCTGTATATATATTGCTGCTATTTTTTATAACTTCCAAACAAACATGCTGTTTCCAAACACGATCAGAAAAAGACTACTCTAAATTGCACCAAAGATACAATACAGCAATAACTTTTTGAATATTGTCAGACTATATGTAGTTGAATGTGGTAAGAAAACATAAGAAATCTTGAACTTAACCCATATATATACATAGACATGCACAGTAGCATGTGCATCACATACCCAACCCTCAAAAATACATAATTGGATTCTCTTTTTTGTTGCTAGGTTAATTTTAGCACCAGGTACACAGTGAAATCTCTTATTACAGTTGCACCTTTATTTAACAAAAAAATGAATCCTATAAAAATAATTTTAAAAGTTGTAGAAATGATTTCTGAAATTCATGCATCACACATAATTTGTATGATTCTGTTTCAGTAACTTCCAGAAGAATTAAAAGACATTAAATACAAGTTACATGCAAGTCATTGAATTGCTGGACTCAGATAAGCCACAGTGTTTAATTATTTATGAACTGTTTTACGCACTTTTTATGAACATACCCTGTATGTAAAGTAAAGCATAAATCTTTACAACACAAACAACAAGCAATTTTTGTGGTTAGTTTCTCTCCATCAGTCTTAGTTATAGCAGACAACTACTTCTGCTTGGGTAGGGGATCCATGTGGTGCTACGAAACTGCTACCGGTAATATTCAGGACTTTCAGGATTTTTCTCTTTTAGAGAACTCCCAATTTAAGGAATGGTAGAGTTCAACTGTATCAGGATTGGTTGATACAGTTCAACTGTATCATTATGTATTATATATCATAGCAAAATACAATAATACCAAATATATTGCAATTATAATAACTATAAAGTAAGAAACAGAATGTAGCATGAAATATAATGTCTTTAGATCACCTGATTGTCACTTACGGTCATTCTCTCTATGCCTAGTGCTAGAAAAAGGGGAATATATCTTCAGCAGCAGAGAGAAGAAAGAATACAAGAGGAAACAAGCATTCTCATAATAGTTTACTAAACTATTAACATAGTGGGATTTTTTTGTTTGTTTGTTTTCTTTTGAAAAATTCATGTGAGAAACTACAGCACTACAATAAAACACACTGTCAATGACCAAGCAATTTAGAAGACTGACAGACAACTCCTCTCCTAGAGTTTTTGTTTTACTCTGCTAGGAATGGAAGCCAAATAAAACACACCAAGTTTCTGATGGAGACAGGAATATGATGTTAGCGAAAGTTCAAGATGGCTGTTTTAAGCCAAATGTTACATTATGCATGTAAATTTTGGTCATATAAATGCAGCTAGATGGTTGACTATCTAAAAAAAGCATACTGTTAACTTTTCAGCTGGCTTGTGGAAAGCAGCTCCCCATCTACACCTGTGAGTGTCCCTGCTTTGGCCTTCTAACTCCAGCATCTTGTGCGCTTCACAAGAGTGATGAAAATCAACATTTGGCTGAACAACCCAATTATAGTCAACAAATACATACAGTCAGATCCTAGCTCCACTGAAGCCGAAGGATTGTTTTCCAACAGCCTGGATCTGACCTTTATGCTGCACAGTTGCATCAGATCTTCTGAACATTTCTGGCTCACTCGTAAATGCCTGATTCTGGGACGTGAAGAATATGTGGTTGAGCTGGGCTCCCCAGTGAGAGCCTAAGATGCTCTCACCTCAAAACAGAAGATGTCCTTACATGGGGATAAAAACACCCCACCAAGATTTGCTCTCTTCAGCAAGAAAACAGAAGATGAAACTACTTGATTGAGGCAACTACCCTTCCTCAGCCGACCACAACATCACTGGTACAAAGCATCCATCTAGGAATAGACCACTAGAGCTAAGTGAGAAACCTCGCAGTGGATATGCTGGAAATGTAATAATCTATGCTATGGTCTAACATTTTTCATATTGTTAACTGAATGAACACAAGATGTTCTTTCCATCTTTGTTTCTGAAGTAAGTTGCTTGGTTCAGCCTAAAGCTTTAGGAAAATACAGTTGTTTCAGTGACTACAACTCACCCAACAGAGGCTGAAAAGAAAAGAAAACAAATAAAGCAGGCAAACTGATCCAAGGAAACAGAATTCTACACTATTAAGTATGTTGGCTGGAGAAATCCTGGACATCATACAAGAAAACAGCTGCTGGTATATTACAAAATAAACAAATTCAAGTTTGTTTAGCAATTACATGTGTTTTCAGTTTGGATACAAAACCTGCTTAGGGACAGCATCTTGAGCAGGCAGGCTTGCAGTCTGATCTCTGACAAGATGTTCCTTCTCTGAGTGGCAGCCAGACAACCACGTGTCATCCAGCCCTGAAGAGGGCTTTTGTCTTAAGATTTAGAAATAGGCATGTGTCAGAAATATAACTTCATTCTGTCAGCAGTAAAAGCAAAGATTGGCAATTTTGCAAAGGTACTGTAGTTTCAGAAACGAGGATAGAAAGATTAAGTGAATGATGGGAGTGAAAGGACCGAGTTTAATTTAGCAGAAAAACCATAAAAGAAATAGATTCAAAAATTTCCAGAAAATGTCAGCAATTCCTGTGGGATCAAGAACAGAGAATAAGAAGGACTTGCTGAAATCCAGCCCAGGTTGGCTGTGACCAACTTGAGATTGTGTGATGGTTTTTTGGTGGATCACACAAAAGAAGTTTGGCAATCTCAGTCTGTTCTTCACATTGCAGAGCTATCAAGAGAAGCTGGTGCTCACTGAAACCCCTTCCAATAGTCTCTGTTACCTTCTCACACATAGATATGGTTTATCTCAACGAAAATTCAGCAAGATCGCCCAGGGAACGTGTGTTGCTGCTGCTCTAGCAGAATCAAGGCCGTCAGTATCTACTTGGCACCTGACATTACCACTGATTTCACACAAAGGGAAATAAATGGCAGGGGAAGAGAAAGATAAGGACAAGAAAGGAAAGCAAAACAAAACACAGCCAACGCTGCTACAATCTGCTTTTAATTTTGCTTCATCTTTAAACTGCAATTCCTTAAATAGTAAAGCAAAGCAAAAGAAAAGGTTGTTTTTTGGGGAGTCACTGCCACTCAAAGTCCCCTGGCAGACGGAGGTGACCCTGAAGGCAGACAAGGCCATGCAGGAGGCATAGCTGAGAAATGAGCTTTCCCCATTTGAGTCCTCACCACTGCTGTCATATTTCTTGGTGCCTTGGTGGGAGCTAATAAACCTTGAGTAGTTCTGATATCCTCGACCCCAGAGATGTGGTGTTACAGCAGAGCTAGCAAATGACGTCATCAAGGCACGCTCAAATACCCTCAGATGGGCAGGACCTCAGTAACTACAAAGAAGTCCCAAGTTGTTGCAAAAATGAGAAAGTCCCACGTTATTTTTGAAAATACTTGATCTTTGGGCCTCATAGCATACTAGAGTTACGAAAATCTGGCTCACTCTCTTCTAAAAGGTTCTCTCTACGGATAAAAATTACCTGTTTATAACATGGGAAAATTGTAGAGCATTAGACCAGACAAGAAAATGGCAAGACTAATGATAAGAAAATGTTTTTTCCCTCCCTGGCCACAGGAGAACTCAGTATTTAAACAAACATTCTCCACCTCTACCAAGTGAAACTTCTCACAAAGATGTTGCAAAGTTTTTAGTCCTCCAATAAAGAGACTTAAAATAATCTCAGAAAGCAGACAATTTCCACAAATATAAATAAATAGTTTAATTGAAAATACAGCTTTTTGTTAGTGTTTCATGAGAAGGTTTTGAACCGGGTCTCACCAGAATTTAAATCATTATAGTATCATTTGTGTAAAGATATGGCAAGAGATGCGATGATGGGATTAAAAAAAATCTTGCATATTTTTCCTTCTTCTGAAATCTGCACAGCTGACACGAGACAGCCTTGGTTTCCAGAAAGAAATATTTCTAATAAAATATTTCAAAAATAAATATTTGTAGGGGACTTTTTCAAACACATCTAGTATATTCAAATAGACAGAATAACAGTAAATATTTCAACACTTTGCTTTTCAGGAACTCCTTCACATCCCAAACACTTTCCAAGAAAATTTAATAACTTCTTCAACATCACGTAATTAAACATAAAATGAATATGTGCTTGATCAGCACCTTTGAAAGCAAGAAGAGATATTTACCAGGTTTACTTTCCAACTCCGTCATTTAAGAAACCTTGCAAAGCAGCACGACAAAACAGATTCTTCTTTTGGGTTTCTACTAAGGTTTAACTAAGACGGCCTCATTCCTCATGGAACCAACCGATGATGAAGGGCCCTGGATGTGTGTGAGAGTTTCCTTTCAAACTCCAAGTAGAAGAATGACCTCAACAATGCCTACTTTGCACTGGGAATATTCTCACAACTCTCAAATTCTTTTTCGGGGAAGTAAGTGTCTCCTGCGGCCTTGACTTATGGCACAACATTTCTAAGGCATAATACACCCCAAATCAGACAATGTTGTCTGAAGAAATCCGATACTAATTTTGCTATTCTAGTAAGATTTTTTTATAACCATGAACGTAATACGTAAAGATATTTCTAAGTGTTGAGAGTTGGAAAAAGTTTCATACATGCAATAGACTTTTCCCTATTTTCTTTTTTACATAAACAGAAAATAGATTGCAGGACTAATTAGCAAAATGATATGATACTATATGATATAAAAATGTATATAGTATAT
>NW_009607792.1:0-6212 GCF_000690535.1 Cariama cristata
TGAAGCAGTAAAACCAGTCCATGAAACATAGCCCTATGGCTCTATTTTGATGAGCACCTTCCATTGTAGGAACTGGCTATGTGAACTGGATTGTCCTCTTTCCACTTTTCTTTTTCCTTTCCTTTCCTTTCCTTTCCTTTCCTTTCCTTTCCTTTCCTTTCCTTTCCTTTCCTTTCCTTTCCTTTCCTTTCCCTTCCTTTCTTTTCTTTCCTTTCCTTTCCTTTCCTTTCCTTTCCTTTCCTTTCCTTTCCTTTCCTTTCCTTTCCTTTCCTTTCCTTTCCTTTCCTTTCCTTTCCTTTCCTTTCCTTTCCTTTCCTTTCCTTTCCTTTCCTTTCCTTTCCTTTCCTTTCCTTTCCTTTCCTTTCCTTTCCTTTCCTTTCCTTTCCTTTCCTTTCCTTTCCTTTTCCTTCCCTTCCCTTCCCTTCCCTTCCTTTCCCTTCCCTTCCTTTCCCTTTCCTTTTTCCTTAACTTCAATATTGGTATTACCTAATAGTTAAGAGTTTAAATTGATAATTTGATACTATGGTTTTGTGGGTTTTTTCATAAAGGCACTACAATTACATGATCCAGATACAATTTTACATTTCTCATTTTTATTTTTTTGTTTATGTAAGTACTGAAAATTAAAGGTTAACTTTAAAAATACTAGAAAATTAGGTATTTAAAGAAAGTAATTCCCAGATCTCGGAGAATTTTTAATTATGCAAATGGTTCATTGCAATACAGAAGCCGAGAAAGTGCAAAAGCATGAACTTTTATTGCTGTTAATTATTAATATGAATGGGATAAATTTATTGAAGATCTGGATATTTTTTTATTTTGAAGACCTAATTGCATAGGAGGCCCAGCAGCTTAATGCACAGTGTTACCGTCTTGCTTCAGGTATTTATAGGAGAATTTTCTTAGAAGTCATCTCCATATAATCCCCAGCACATTCATTATGAAAAACGTGGAGCATACGAAATGATTGTGTCCCTTCTTTGTTCATTCCTGGACTGTTCAATGCATCCCAGTGTACACAATTCAATCAGGAGAAGAGCAGTGCATACAAAATATTTGTAAACGTAAAACTACAATCACCAACCACTAATGAGGAAGCCACATCCAGCATGCTGGAGCTGTCGCTCGGTGGTCAAACTCCACTCGCTGCACGCAGACAAAAGGTCTAATTGCCATTCTTCAGGCATTCAAACTTCTCCCAACTTTAGCAGGAGTTTTGTCTGTGTAAAGAATGCAAGATGAGCAGCAGGAAGCCCAAATTAAAGTACAGTGCAATCTCTTTACTACTGCTCTTGAAACATTACTGAGAAATATCACCATATTGCCTTAGAATGGAGAATGGGCCATAACAGCAGATGGAAATAATGTAAATGGATGAATGTACGCGAGGAGCTGAGATTAGAAGTCAACCTGATTATCATTTTTAAAAAAGAACAATTGACTCCTGTGACATTATGAAATGTCATATAAGCAGCTGTGCTGAGAGCTGTGCTGGAAAAAGGTTACACATGAGATACTGCTTGGTTCATATAAACTTCTTCCCCAGCAGCGCTGAAATCAGCTAAATATGCTTGTGTATTTTTAATGAAAAAGAGGAAGGCTTACAACCTCTGTAGACAGACAGGTTCATATAAATGCACACATTTATATAAATTCCTAATAAAATCCCAGTGACCAAGGGAGATTCACAGAAATCCTGTTGTATTCCTGTGCATCTGATTTCATGACCTTGTTTGTAAATGTCCTTTGGTATAACAAGCAGTTGCCTATTTTCATTAGATTCACTTCAGGATTTCTAGGCATAGTATATAATTGAAAACTCAGAGAATAATTATTAAAAAAAATGCTTTTAACTGAAGTCACAAGCTAAGGTCAGCAAAGTCTATTGCACAGCAGCCTTGCAATAATAAATTATTAAAAGAAATTTAGTCAGAGGTACTAATGAGGTCATTAACAGGGAAGGATCAATGTTGTAGCATCTTCTGAACTATTAGGTCACATCCAGTCAAATGAACTGATTTTCCTAGTCAGGAAAATGAAACATTTTAACTCTAGCATTTTAACTCTTCTTTTCTTATTTAAAAAAAGTTAAATTAATTGTACATATGTATTTTACTTCTTGTGACTAAACCAAACATATGAATTCATTTATTTTTTTTCATGATAAACTCAATGGGGAAAAAAATAATCTTCATTTCTAATTTCCATAAAGACAGATTTATGTTTTTTTAACTAACCAAAAAATTTCTATTCTCTCTGGGAGAAATTCAGAGAGTTTCACTGTAGAAGATAGCTGTTGTAGATGCAGACCACACCAGCTGTAACCTTGTTCTTGTCTGCAATACCCATACAATCATTTACTGTCTTATTTAATGCATTTATAGCATGCAATGAACAAATGTTCACTGAGGTGCCAGGAAGAGAGGTTGATGCACAGACTGTTGGTGTTTTCAAAATCATGGCACATAAGTAATATTATCAGAACCTTAAAAATATTTGCTTGTCTAAACAAATGTCTGTTTCTTCACGTGTGCCAGGAGAATATTTTGATACTTTTCTGTCAGCTCAGTGTCAAAGATTAGCATCCGACATGCCATGTCAGGTTCTTCTACATTTCCTACTGCATTTGAGCCAATGAGACTTCATTTTTAATTCTTAGTAGAATTTATATATTTTACAAAAAAAAAAAAAAAACCAGACAAATTTGCAGTGAAATTCACATGGAGTCAGCCTCTAAGTTGCAGGTGACTATGATTAGATGTATTGCCTTGAAAAGATGATAAACCGCTTCTTGTTGGTTATTGAGCTGGAATATACAGATAGAAAACTTGTACTCCTCCACTGAGCACACACGATTGAATGGAAAGCCTTCTTTCAAACCTTTTGATGTACATTCAAACCTACTTCAGCAGTTAGAAGAGATTTTGTAAGCTAAATGAAACCTGCATATTCTAGCAAAATTTTTTTTTCTTTTTTTCATAAGACACAGACATAATCTCTTAAAGAAAGGATGCAGATAAATTCTAAGAGAATACTAGGGAATTATGAAGTCTTTCAGTCACCATGTGACTGAAAGAAAATATTTTTCTCTACAAAATGAACATTTAAAAGGCAATTAGCTAAAAATATCAATATATTTTACTTTTCAGTTCTTTGCATATTAATAACAATTGAATTCACTGCAAATAGAGGTAAAAAGCAAGAGACTTTGGCTATACCATCTATATATCTTATACATCTATAAGGCTCAAAATTCAAGGATTTACAGAGACAGAAGTTTAATTTTAGGCATGTTTTTCTTCAAGATTTGATTTCTTTTCATGGCACATTCAAAGCATTATTTTGGTTTCCTCCAATTTCAGGATGGAGAATCAGTGTTTACATGCAGACTTCTTGTTTCTCTATAGCATTGACTTTGGCTCTGAAGAAATGGAAAGAACTCCAAAGACGAGTTCAGTAATACCACTGTACCCCTAAGGTGCGTGTTTCCTGAATGAGTACTTTGGATTAGATCCCTCTCGCAACATAACTGGTTCAGAATAATACTTGCTCAGTGTAGTACTTTCTAAAGCTTAGTACAATTAATTCCAAAACTATAGGTAGCCGCACAATAATTTTAAGAATAGAAAGTTGATCTTTATAAAGTAAAACAAATTTTCCCCTGAAATAATTATGACATTAATTCAACCAAAATGTGATTAAGAAGCTGTTATTTAAGTTTAGTGTACTAATAATCTGTTCAGAGTATCCAGTACAATTCCTGCTCAGTCTTACATTTTCTTCCATGTATAAAGTTAACTATATTCTTCCTTCCTCCCTCCTCCCTTTTTTTGTGGGGGAGGAAAGAGGCAAGTTACTACTTGGAAAAAAAACCATGAACATTGAATATAAAAGCTCTCAGTTTTTGAAGAGCAAACAATCATAAAAACTACTCCATCTGTGTTATTGCTTGCCTTTTCTGATGATCTAGGCCTGAGTCAGTGGTAAATTATTTTCTTTTGGTCTTTAATTTGGAGTCCTATTTAAATTAGTTATTCAAAATGAAAATTCTTTGTACAGAGGTTATTTACTATGAGCTGTATTCATCCAAGATTAATGAATTTTCTACTTTTTGAGTGAATGTAAATAAGAATACCAGTTTGATCTTCACTTTTGTACATTTTTTTAATGTTGGTATTACCAACATCTTTTACGTATGTTTACACTGTGTGAATAGTGAGAAAGCTGGCATACTGTGTTACTTCATTTGCCTTTTGGCAAAGTCAAATTTAGTTTTGAATTTGAAAGTAATACCAAATTCAAAAGGAACATCTATTATCAACTGAAATAATGTTTTCCCATCATTTATAAGCTAACCCAGATGTATAAAGTGAAAAATAAGGACCTTGTGTCTTCGTAGAAATAAGTACATATAATTTTGATATGTGTGCATGTGCATATATACATGTGTATGCCTCTGTGTCTGTATATCTGTACAGATATGGAGGCAAATCTTTATCTATACATATAGCTTGTGTCTATCCATAAAGCCACATGTCTATATTTTCCCTAGAGCAGATATATTGTTCTCAGTTCAACTGATCTAATCTTCTTATTTCGGTAGAGACAAGCCTCTTTTCAATTATCACTGAGGAAAAAGGTGTTCAGAGTATGAACTGGTAAAGTAGGCACCTAACTTGTTCTTTAAGTTCATGAAAAAATTGATGGGGTAAATTATTTCTATACTGAACTCCATTTGGGTTGATTTTCAGCATTACTTTCAATAATTTTTGTGACCTCAAAACGTGTGTCCTACTTTTTATTGTTTACATAGGGTAATAGTATTTCCGGCAAAAATGGGACAGTGCTTGTGCACAGGACCAATTTTACTCTGACATAAATTGGCACAAGTCCATCAGCTTTTAATTGTGATTCCCATCTCAGTGTAGTCAAGTACTGTCAAACAGCAGATGGGGGAAATTAATTATTAAACTGAGCAATAAATAAAACCTGTATTTTTTATTAGTAATCAAATTAACAGGAAGGATTAATCCTGCCATATGACCATTTGGATACCTGAGGGGAAAGAAGAATTTTCAATTAATATCACATTCCCTTGACATAACAATTTGGGAGAAGAAAGGGAGGAGGGTTCTTCTAATTAATCGAATACAGTGAAACAAAATTATAAAGCAGCAGATTACTTTTGTGTTAATTTCTACCTTGCTGTCCACAACAGAGAGTCCCCTTTCACTCACATTTCTGCTCATGTTCCATTCTGAAGAGCTCTAGTCAATAGAAAACCTTCTATTTCTTGCAAGTGGCAAAAAATCTGTTATTAGCTATGACTGTGCAGCTTAATACTCTTCTAAAACAGAAAACATTTTTTGTTTTCAGTCACAGAATACACCTCTGACTTTCTTCAACACATATCTTTGGCTCTGATGTAGAAGAAACTCAACTGCAGAGGAAAGTCAAAGGTACAAAAAGAAAATGAAACACTTGAACCCAGACATATACTTCAATCCCAGCTGTGAACACTGTATCTGTAGCGTTAAGAATACTGTCCTGCCACATTTATTAGTTTTGACCTGTCTGCAACCACATTCAATTTAATTATTTAAATATTGTCATGTGTGATAATATTGGCTAACCAATATACAAGGATATACATTTTGCGTTCAGGTTGTGAGTCACAATGCAGAACCATAAATGCAATAGCACCATATAAAACATCTGCTTTTTCCAGTCAAATGAAACACAATTTTGGAAAGAAAACCCTAGCTCTGTAATTCATTATATTATCACTAGAGCAGAACAGACTCCTCTCCTCATCTGTTAGGTTGACACTGGATGAAATGGAAGCATGAACTAATTTCTCTAAAAAGGAAAACCAAACACCATTGTTCCGTGTTTGATAGGAAGAATATGAAACATAATTTAAAAAAAACAAAAATAGTGAAAGTTATAATGATATTTACTAATGATCTTTCACTTTTGTTTAGAGATATATTTATCCTAAATTTATATATATATGCATACAGTTTTGAAAAAGTAACTTCGAAGCTGAAAAAGTGATGTTTCCATAAAGGTACATCAAGAACTTTCTATCCATTTTTCCAATCTACTATAATATGATTATTCATTTAGTGAAAACAGTCTTATAAACACAGAGAGTGAGTGTTGTGGTTTAAATCCAGCCATCAACTAAGTACCACGCAGCCCCTCACTCA